>NC_044368.1:22867877-23065377 GCF_007364275.1 Archocentrus centrarchus | reverse complement strand
GAAATACAATAAAACAAATGTAAATATTAAAACATTTCAAAGTCAGCAAGGCAGAAACAAATTTACATGGCTTACCAACATGTAAACACGAGAGGACACTGGAGTCAGATGAGTCTCTGCCACACAGATATATTGTATTATAGAGGGTATTAGCATGTGATATGCAAGAGTTCCTGTATCAGTCTGCTAGAGAAAGCACTGCCTGTCCAGTAAGTGGTGCAGAGGGTGGTCAGGATTATCCACAATGACAATTATGATGGCAGTTTTATTTATATAGCACATTTCCTTACACATAAGCTCAGTGTGCTTAACAGAAAAGATAAAAACCTATATAGGTCTTCTATGCCTCAAGCCAATAAAAGCAATGACAAAAAACTTTGCAAATTAATAAAATACAACACAAACAGTTATTATGTCTAGGCCTGTGAGAATACAAAGGTTTTGAGTTTGTATTTGAATAGGCACAGTTGTAAATGACCTCAGGTCAGCAGGCAGCTTGTTCCAAAGAACAGGACCACAGTACTGAAAGCACCCTCAGCACGCTTAGATCTAATTCTGGGAATAATTAAGAGATCTGCAACTGATGACCTGAGAGCTCTTATTGGGTTATAGACACTGAGCAAGTCAAACCATTGAGTGCTTTATGAACTAACAGGATTTTAAGGGTAATTCTGCATTTATGAAGTAACTTCAGTACTGGGGTAATGTGTTCAAAGTTCTGTATATCTGTAAGGACTCCCTGCTGCACTCTGAGCAAGTTGAAGCTGTCCTGCTGATGGATATTTATGATGGATAACAGTTTGTTCAGTGCCCACCAGTTTCAAAAGTGTCCAGTTTGCAGCATTTAAGAGCTGACCAAAGGCAGAGACACATAAAGCAGGAGTCATTCAAAATTACCATTTAATGCCAATTAATCCAAAGTGCAGGTACAAACAGGGAACTGAGCAAGGGTATCAAAAAACGATAGGAATCACTAATATACAAATTCACTGTGAAACTTGGAGCAAGGAGATACAGAAGTAGGGTACACGCAGTTATGAGGGATGATGCAACCATCAACAGAGGGAGACAGACAATATATCCACTCACCAGCTAATGAGGGGAGAGATAACAGGTGCAAACACAGCTGAAACCAACAGACACAATGAGCCAGGGAAGGAAACCCAACACGAGAAACAACAGTTACCAAAATAAAACAGGAAGTGTGACGACTGGGTCAGAACATCTCCAAAACTGCAGCTCTTGTGGCGGGGGGGGGGTTCCCGGTCTGCAGTGGTCAGTATGTATCATAAGTGGTCAGAAGAAGGAACAGTGGTAAACCAGGACAAGGTCGTGGGCGGCCAAGGCCCACTGATGCATGTAGGGAGCGAAGGCTGACAGGTGTGGTCATGATCCTGGGTCTGCGGCCCAGCGTTTTTGGTTGGACTTTTTTGAACTGCAAATTTGAGTTTTGTTTTCCTTTAGAGATTCCATTGTTTTGTTTTCTGGTTTTGCTATGTTATGGGTCTTCTTGTTTTAGCTTATTTGTATCTTCAGGGCTTCCTTAAAGTTTTTTATTGATGATGTATTCATTAGCTGATATTATCATTAGTATATATTAGTATCAAACACATATTTGAATAACAAGTTACTTCAACAATGTTGTTTTTTTATTTAAAAATAAATCTTATTCTGCATATCCTTTTATTGTTCCTGTCATTTCTCTGCTCTGCCTCTAAATAAGTATTGAGGTTGTAATGAAAAAAAACATTTACCATAGTTTAATACAGGCTAACCAGTGAAAAAAAAATGGCACATGAAGATGTTATTAATGTGATTTAAAAAAACAAACACAAATCTCTATTTGTTGTAGATTCTTCAAGGTTAGAAGTAGTTTTAGGCATCCAAGTGTGTTTTTACTGGATGTCCAAATAAAATTGTTATGTTACAAATGCAACTTAATGAGCACTGCAGAACAAAAACCATTCTTAACTACAAAACCATTTGAACCCTCATCAAACCATATCTCAGCATTTCAAATGGATTAAAATCAGGACTGTTTTGTTGTTGATTAACGTGTGATTTGGGTCACTGGATCTCTGCATCACCTCTCCTGAAGATAACATGGTGGTGCATGGTCCACTGTTGGCTTACAGGGCAGTCAAAGTAAGTAAAATTGTGTTGCAGTAAACTCTGTTGCAGTGCAGAATAAATTACTGCTTAACTGGTGAATTATGTGGAAATCATGGCTAAGTGTTCACACTCCTCTGTCCACATATTGTTTTGAGCTTTATATATATATAAATCTTTCTTTTCAAATAATGCACGTCTTCAAACACTGAAACGTGCACAGGAACAAAATTGATGTATGCACTGTGGTCACTAGGTGGCAGTTGTGTTTCACTGGTTGTTTAGAGCTTTCCTGTTGTTCCCTTATAGTTTGGTCTCATGAATGGTTTACAGTGAGACTTAACAGGAGTGGATCATCATTACTAAAATTAGTAACAGCTCTCTTCTCATCAAGTGTTAAGCTGAAAGCGGCATGCCCAAGTAAAATGCAGCAACTGCCTATAAAACGTCTGATTGCTACTATAAAAACGCTGATATGGCCATAAAAGAGCACCGTCTGAGTCAATGAAGCACTTTACTGCTTTATAGGAAGTAACTGTGGCTCGCTTGTGATAACAGAAGCTCAGCACAAACATCACAAACATCACAATGCCGACCAGTGCAGTGCAGAAATGAAACTGCAAAAAGAACCAAAAAGAAATATCAAAAATAGACTGGGAAACAGTTTTTCTCTTGGGCTTCATTCGGGACCACAAGGCTGCTTCAAATATGTTTATAACACCTGGGTTGGCTTGAATGGTGCTAATTATAAACAATTATTCCATGGCCATAATTTTCTAGGCAGTGGAAATTTCATGATTAAAAATTGTTGCTTGTTGTGAAATGTCAACATCACCATGTGTTTCTGTATCACCTGGAGCATTTAAAAAGTTGAGTGTGTGTTTCTGGTCGACAACAGAACATTATCCAGTTTCAAGAAACTTAGAAAGGGCAGCTGGTGAGGGTGTGGCTGAAACTCAACGCAAACCTGTCCTCTTTTCCTCTCAGGAGACGAAGCAGACCCTGAATAGGTCATGAAGACGCTTTGATGTAAAGACACTCGTCCTCCTATTGTTGTAGTATGTTTTTCTTTTTCATGGCTCACTGATGTTTGTCATGTATCAGGCTGTGTTGGCACACTTTTCAGGGACAAAAAAAATCGAAACAAAAGAAAGAGTGTCTGAAATTTAGTATATGAGCCCAAAGCTTATTTCAGTCAAGAGTTATTTAAAAATGAAAATACTGGGACGCCTTCACAGCTGAATTAGGTACTACTGTGTTTTCTCTCTGTGAATGAGTTTCTCAGGTGAGCCCGAGGCTCCGCCCCCAGCGGAGCGAGCGCTCTGATTGGCTGGTTCGAACAGCGGCGCCCACAAACACCCAGCGGCGGCGGCGCAGGAGAAAATGAGTAACGACAAGTGGCGAGGAGAAGCTCAGGATTTCCACAAGGAAAACACGTCCCGACAGCCCAGACGGAGTAGAGGGTTTTCTGACAGAGTCTGCGTCCTAACGAGCCGCTGGTGAGTTTGAAACTGTTACTTTTTCTCACAGGGAAACAAAGGGCGAGAGTTTATCCCAAAGTTTTTCCAGGGCAGAGGTTGCCTGCTGGTCCTTGAGGGATCCTCGTGGACGCTGCTAACGCGGTTATTCCTCTGCACAACCCCGGGGAAAATAACGGAGCTGTGCGTGTCTTTTCTTAATAGGTCTCGTAAGTCTCATAAAATATAAAACTTATCTGCGATAAACTGCGTCTTTTTTCTTTGAGCAGATTCAGTATTTAAAAGGTATTTGCCTAAAATGTTTTACTGTCGTACTTAACTGTTACGTAAGACAGTCGCTTTTCTTTTCACACAGACTGTAATTACGTTTTGGGGCTTTTTTTTTTTTTTTTTTTTTTTTCCCAGCCCATTTTGCATCCTTGAACTTTGCAGGTTCCTGTGGACAGGTCTGTGCGTGCTCCCTGTGGTGTGAAACAACACCTCCCGTCCTGGAGCAAGGACACATTTAGGAAGGGAATAAATAGTTAAGAAGATCAGTAGTTTACTAGTACATATCTAAGCGGGGGGGGGGGGGGGGGGGGGGGGGGTGTTGTTAGTAGAGTACTATGAAGAGCAGGGTAGATTGGGGCTGCAAACCAGGCGCTCTCATGCAGCTGTTTTTGGATCAAAGCGCACCCACTGCGCCCGGACAATAAAGCAGGAGTACTTTTACATGAAATCTTGTGTGCTTGACAATCCTGCTTTCCTGCTGGAGGAAGAGGGATGAAGTAAAGGACCTGCAGGTGCTTCCTGTGTAACAAAAGGGAAGGCGCATTCACCGTTGTTTATGTTCATCCTCATAACAGGACTTTTTTTCTTTTATGCTGTCTTTTCAATGCCAACCTTAACTTCAGCTGGACAGAAAGTGATGTGATTATATTCTTTAAAGAAAAAAGAAAGGGGTCATTAGCATAAATCATATTTAGCATGGCTTTATCACAACAGATCCCATAGACTGTGTAATCTCTGATAATCTGAACATAACCTTTGGGTGTGATGATGCTGCCGGTTTGACCTGCAGAGTCTGTTTAGAAAGTGGCTTTGATCAAATAGCATTAGGATTAGAATCAGTGATCAGGTTAATGTACTTGTTGTGCCATGTTTAGATCTATTCACACTGTTGCTATTCTTAAATGTCCAGATGAAATCCTGTTATCAGGCTGGACTTTCTCCAGCATTTGAAAGTCAAGTCGAGGAATGGAAGTGTTTTCTAGCATTAACAAAGGGCTGCCCGGTCATGACGGAAATCATTCTGGGGATTATTTTAGTTTGGAGTGAGATCGTGATTAATTATAAGGTGATAATTTGACATTTGAAGCCTGTAAACATTTGTTGGAGTCGTTGAAACCAACACTCCGAAGAGGTGAACTGGTTGCACTTGCTGTTGTTGTTAATCAAAGTTGCTACACGTGTCATCAGGTGAACATTACCTGCTGCAGTCTGTAGAGAAGTGAGTTTGGGATTTTAGAAAATGGCCCAAGTGGCATCCGGCATAAAAATCTGAGTTACCCGCTGTGGTGACCCTTTGTGAATATGGGAGTAGCTTAAAGTTGTATCTTGGGTCAGGCTTTTTAAACCAGCTGCTTTTCCACTACATAACTACATTTGCTCTTCCTGTCATATGGAGTACAGTTGGTGAGTGTTTTGAAATGACTGTATTGAAGGCCTCATTTAAAAATCTATTTGCTTTTATAGAATTTGCTTATTTGTTAGCATATTATTGCCGTCTGCTCTGGACTGTGGTCCGTCTCCAGAGCGGTGACAGTGGCTCGCTTTGTTTCAGACAAAGCTGTCGCTGGCCTGCTCTTAATAAATGAGCTCACACATGAGCAGCAACCTCATTTCCAGCTATCTTCATAATCACCATCTGCTTGATCTTTGGCATCAGGCCTCATGTTTTGGGACCTGCCAAGGCTCCCTGAACCCCCTCATCCCCTTCCTGTAAGCTATATCCTAAATAAATGAGGGCTAATCCAAGATTTCATTATTATCTCTATTGTGTCAGCACACGCAGCATCTCAGCCCATATGTGCCCATTTTTAACTCATTAAGGCCTCCTTTGTCTTGTCTGTGCATTTAAAAAACAAAAACAAAAAGCTCTTTAAACATTGCCATAATTCAGGCTTTATTGTGTAAGGGATATTGTTGTTTTATAGATGGTCAGTAAACGGTTGCACAGTGCAGCTGATGTCATGCATTATTCATATTTGGTGTTTAATTTCCCAAATTGCTCAGTCGTGCAGTATTTGGGGTGGTAGTGGGTTCAGCTGGAGCAGCAGTTAAACAATTATTGTCTCTAACATGCTTTTATGTTTACTTTTATTAAAAATCTATAAATATCTGCATCCAGTCAGTTGCAGTTAATCATTTCATTTCCTGGATATTCATGGCACTTCATTTCTTTGAGGAAATATATAATAATATTGTTTCTCTGCAAGTATTTAATTGCCAAGTACTTTGTGGCAAATTAGTAATGCAGTATTTTAATCAGCTGCTCCTCCTCTGAGTCTTTTGCCCTGCAGGTGGATGGGGCAGCTTCAGCGGGCTCAGTGTATATATATGATTTGTATACCTGCTGCGGGCTCTGGTTAAAGACAGGGAGGCTAGTGTTAGCTGATTTTTAGCATGTGAACCTTCAGAATAAGAGTAAGGACGGGACGATCGTTTGCTAGTAAATCCGTTGTTTTCCCAGGTAATTCATCTTCTTTCACCTGCTCCGTTTAGAGATCACCACAGCAAATCATCCTTGGTGAAAAATTTTCAGGTCCTGATGCAGCCCTCTGCGTTTTTCCAGCTTGGGACCGGCAGTAGGAGTATACTGGCTTGTGACCTCCAGCGGTTGGATTTTTAAAAATTATTTATTTTGCCAACAAACCAACCTTAGGAACAGCATCTATTCCAAGAGATAAAGTGTTCACTTTTTAATGTACAAGTTTTTGAATATACCACACTGTTATAAGCCTAACAGCTTCCATTCAGATGCTGGAGTTGCTTCTTTATTTGAGGTTATTTCCTGAGTGAGGATCTGAAGCAGTCTAGGTTCTCCCACCTTATCTTTGCAGCAGCAGGGCTCATTAGGTTAAAGGTGCCCCAGGTTTTAAAAGCTTCACGCCACCCTGAACAGGATTATTCTTCAAAAAAATGTGGCTAATTAGACTGAGTTCAACAGCCCCTCGACCTTTCACATCTCCTTGGCCTGACTTACTGAAGAATTGGAGTTGGCCAAGATGGATGTTTTTTTTTTTGTTTTTTTTTTTTCTGGTTAGAGGCTTATCTGAACTGACCCTGATAAGGCCGGTTACATGGCAACACCAAGGCGCTGTGTTTGATTATTGACAGATCTCTGACACAGCGACAGATAATGACTGTGGCTGGATTTTTTTTTTTCTTCCCCTATCGTCAGTAAAGAAAATTATTAACTAACGTGTTGACAGTAAAGGAGAAGCTGAGTCCTGCCTCACAACCACCATTATGATGGTGTGGCAATTTCTGACAGCCAGACACACATCCTGCTGGAAAAGGCTGTATTTCTGCAAATCTGCTTACCTTCCAGGTGTGTGTGTGTGTGTGTGTGTGTGTGTGTGTGTGTGTGTGTGTGTGTGTGTGTGTGTGTGTGTGTGTGTGTGTGTGTGTGTGTGTGTGTGTGTGTGAGAGAGAGTGTGAGAGAGAGTGTGAGAGAGAGTGTGAGAGAGAGTGTGAGAGAGAGAGTGTGAGAGAGAGAGTGTGAGAGTGTGAGTGAGGTCAGCAGAAACAGCTTGCCAAGTCTGGTCCATATTCAGCAATGCATCATAATGCTGCTGATTGACTCGGCCAACTGACTGCTGATGTCACACAGGGATGTAATTTAAAAAGCACAAAGACAACTGGAAAAACTGGGAAAGTCTGTTTAGAAGTGAAGGTTGAAGCTTTGCAGCTGGTGCAGTCTGGTGCCTGCATGGAGTTTGGTTGGAGAAGGGGCTTGTTGCATTTTGGCAGTACCTCAGTTCAGTGACGCTCTGTCAGTCAGTAATTCTCTCATAGCTTCTGTTAAACATTGTAGATACTAGATGTTGTCTTGACCAAGACTATTTCATTTTGTTAGGGGGAACAACACAATTCAGTTTACTGCAATCTACTGACATCTAGTGGTGAGATTCTACCTTTACATACATAATGTGGAAGCCAGAAATGTTTGACATAATATGAGATGTCCTTTTGAAAAGCAAACTTGGTATGTTCTGGATAAATACTTGGCTGATCGTATCTTTTGTGGGAAAGTTTGACTCCAGTTTTTGTGTTTATGTGTGTACACATGCACATAATGTGGCTTACTGCAAGCAATATTCCCTTTTTATGGAACCAGTTTGTATCATTTACTCCACTGGTCATGGTTGTAGAAAGCCTGATCCTGAGTCAGCATAAAGGGGTTTTGAAATCCTAGAGTTGACCTGGTAACGTGTATTGAGCCATGGGATTAGCATCAACAAATCAAAATGGATTGGCAGGTGGTTCCCACTCATTTGAGCCTTTAAGATGGGCTTTATTCATACTGACTCACCTCTAAGGAAAGGCTGCTCCTACAAGGACAAAAGAGTCAAGTCCAAGAAATGATTTAATCCAGCTTGAAAGGGGGATAGTTATTTACTGTGGAAAACCATGATTAGCAAGCTTGTGCAGGCCTGAGGGGGATGGAATGCCTTTTAGAAAGAATAGTTTAATTGAAGATGCAGGGCTCAGTTAACTCATAGGTTATTGAAGTATATTTACTTTTTCATTCTCCTCAACTGAATGGATTTCCTTCTGAACACAGTGCAGTCGGGCCCCATCTGTAGTGAAAAGGGGGGGGGGGGGGGCAGGCTCTAAATGAAATGCTTCTCTGACAGAGTAATTAAGTCCAGACACAAAGGGCTCAGCAGGAAAGAGTTTAATAGGGGAGGAGTTGGTATTCTCTCGGGGTTAGTCGGGTCCAGCAGAACTCCTTTGGACTGCAGGGAAGGGGAAGGCCGCAGAAGGTTCACTGGCCCACGGCCACTTCACACTGTGGGTATAAAGGACTGGGATATTACTCATCTATTCTCTCTGCTGGAGGTATTACATTAAATGTTAAAAATGGGGCATCGCTTTCACATTAAAAACATCTTAAGTAAAGCTGTGTCCAACAGAATCTTCACAGAGGGGGTTTATAGACGGCCCAGATATCCTAGGAACATACTGGCTTGTATGACCTGCTGTTGGACCACTTTCTAAGTGTTCATAGATGTGGCTGTGTTCAGAGGTTCTTCTTAAAGGTGTTTGAACACCATGACTGTCCTCTCCATTGTGTGAAGAATGAGAGAGAGGGGGGGGGGGGGGTGATCTTGAAACATATTTTCCTTGTTAGGTTGTTAGTGGTTGTTAAAGGAGGCTCCATGGGAAAAGCTTGCAGGTAAACTTGGATAAAATACACTGTAAGAAATGTATGCATTAGTGGTATTAGTCCATCTCTGAATCTCTGTGGATGTCCAGGCTTACACATACTGAGCACAGGTCATCCCCAACACATTTTTATTTCTCCAGCATTCATAGACTTAAGTGATGAAATTACAAGATATTAGTTCCTCTGTCTCAAGAGATCCCTTGAGGACTTTTAAACTTCCCATGGCTAACTTTTGCTCTTTTTTTAAACCTATGTTTACTCAGTTTCTATCCCCCCAACATGTACACAATGTCATATAGTGGAAAATCAAAAGGACATCACCTCTTGAACATTCTACTTTTAACTCATTACGTAATGCGTTCTCATTTCTGTTTTGCACTTATGCACGGGTGCTCGCATGAATCGTCGGAGCGCTGCAGGCAGCATGTGTGCGCCACGTGCTGCGTGTGTTGTGGTGACGGAGCGTCGTGGAGGTGGATGCACTCTGCTGTCTGGAATAGCGTTGATCCTCTTAAATGATTACTGGCTGCGACCGAGAGAGGCGATCTGCGTTGGTAACATGCGGACAGATGCCTCACCCCCACCGTAACAAAAATGTGCACACAGAGAGCATCTATGTTTAGTTCATGCTACAGGGAAGCTCCACTACGAATATTTCCTTTGATAGACGCCACGTCTATTGTACGGTTTATTTGTACCCAGACAGGCAGCTTGCTTAATTTGTTTAGCGCCTTGTCTTGTAGGAAGTGGATTGTCTTTTTGAACACTGTGAGGAGAAAATAGGCCTTTTATGGGAAAAGCCATCTTAATTTGTTATGACAGTTTGTTTATATTGAATAACTACATTGTCTGAAACTGTATACACATTGAAGACTGCAGTGATCCTTTAGAGGCAACATCTGGAAAGAGCATTTTTCCTGAGGCAGTAAAACCTTCAACTAAGTTTCTGACTCACAGCAAGAAGTACAGGTTCTACACCATCAACCTGACCAGGGTCTTTTTGTTTACTGGGTTTTTGTGCCTCATTTACTTGTATAATCCTATTGTGGCTTTAGAAATGGCTAGCATATGCCCCTGAACAACAGCTAATGTTTGAGCAAGGTTAGAAGAGAATTGGGGTTGTTTTGGAAGTTGTAAAAAATGCCAAAAATCACACGTGGTACAGCTTTAGGAAAGAGGCTCAGCAACATATTTGACCCCAAACAATTTTGAGAGCCTAATCTCAGAAATTTCCAAGTCCTCTGGGTACAAAATCCTGTTGACAGAAGCTGAAAGGTGATGAAGACACATTACAGATGGACGAAAGATTGCTGGTGGTGTTTCCTACTGTTTTCCCTCTTAAATATCTAAATATGGACCAAATCTTATCCCAGCCATACCCTAAGCCCAGCCAGTTATCTCTGCTATGCCTAACCATGACTAACCTTAAGCGTTACCCCAACCATAGAGCAAGGTGCTATGGGAAATACACTTAACTGGGTGGAAGCACAGTTCAAAGAGGGGAACAGAACAGGCTTTTTTCTTAGATGACCGTGGAGGAATGTGCGTGGTAGTCCTCAGTGTCATAGAGTTGAACACTGCCCTTTCCAGTGTTCTGCACCAAAGTTCACCACAGTAAAACATGCTTTGTCTTCGCCTCCCTGTTTTTGACTTCCAACTCTCGCCCTCCTCTGTGCTTGACATTTGACTGTGTGTGGGTGCCTTTGGTCCCTGCAGGGAATCATGCTCTCAGGCTCTGCTGGAGCCCCAGATGCACACAACTGAAGTCCAGAGCCAAAGATTTGCCCTTTGTCCTGTGTTGAGTGTGACCCTTCACAAACGCCTGTGTGCTGAAAAGAAGCAGAGCCATTCTGGATCTTTAGAACTCTAAATGTCGCCATGTTTTCCACAGCTTCTGGTTATTCTGCTTTGTAGCCCTGAGGATGTTTCCAAACCATGCTTTAAAAGACTTCACTGAAATCCTCTTAAGCTTGGCGTAGATGTCACAAATTAAGCTTTTCAGTGCTCTGTGACCTAATCTGTCAGTTACTGCCATTATCCTTACTATAACAGTTGCAAATCATTGTCCTCAATTTTATATCAATTCTAAAAAGTCATTTTTATCTTGAGCAACAGAAGGAATCGCTCAGAGCACGCTGTGGGATCTAGCACCGTTTAGACTTAGACAGTATATGGATGTCATGGTAATTTGACAGTCTGGAAGTCAGCTTGCTGGGTTTGATTGTCAAACCCTGAAGTCATTAGAACAAAGCTACTTGAAACAGCTGTGTCAGACCAACATCTGGGTATCCAATCTGATGATATCACATGTTCTGCTTTTTGCCTTCTTGAAGTTTACTCTCTGAGGCAGTTTTGTTGACACATTTTCCACACAGATGGAATTATTGTGTTTATTTTTTGCACCTGTGGCTTAACAGCAACACATTCAGTGACACCAGCGTAACACTTACTGTTGACCTGCCTCCCTACTCAAACTTTCTGCTGAGTACTGGTTTGGAAGGTTGACTGGGTGTTCTGGTGGGACAAGCATGGAGGTGGGGGGATGCAGCCACCCACTCTTCCCAATATCATTTAATTTCATTGCACCCTGGTAGGGGAGTTCCTGGTTTGGTTTGAGGTGTATGTGGTGGGGAGAGTGGAAAGCTAACAAAACAATGGCTGCTTTGTGCGAGGGGTCCCACTGTGACAGAATTGTTTGGGGGGGTGGTGGTGGCGGGAAGCAAGGGGTGGTCAGGGCTTAGCGAAGCGTAGCCACTTGATTAGTCAGGGCTCTCCTTTTGCACCTCCTCCCATCCATCTATCCTCCCTCCCTCCCTCTATGTCATTCTCACTGCCTTTCCCTCCCCACTCACTCGTGGAAGCAGAGACGTTGGAGCCGCTCTGCTCGGACGTATCGCAGGGTTTTGGCTCCTTGTTGAGGATGTGCTTTGGAAATTGATCAAAGTTGCTCGCTGTCTTCCCTAAATACCCAAGTGTTTCTGTTCTCAGGTAAGTTTATCTTGTGTTGTCATCCTCTCTGGTCCATCCCGTCCTGTTCTTCACTGCTGACTTGCATTTCCTCCCCCCTGGGCTGCAGTTGTGGTGTTGGATGACTGGGCACAGCACTCTCAGGCTGGCTTTTGATGAACAAATCATTTTAGTGTCGGGTTGTGGGGGTATTCTTAGATAAAGCTGCTCGAGTTGTTCTGTTTGTGTGAGTTTTATCATTCTGTGAATGACGACATCAGTGGAAAACACCAGAACACTGAAAGACTGCAGCGTAGAAGTTTCACAAACCCATTTCACCTTTGACTTTTAGGTGGCTATAAGGTGATATTTATGCATCCAGGGAGTATGTGGGGGTTGGTGTTGGGGGACTATTGCCTCAGCTGCGTTGACCAAATCATCAGTGTTATTAGATCTCCATGCTTGTGATTGCTTTCTCACCCCACCCACTGTCTTTCTTTGTCAAACACACACCCTCGGGGACAGTGGAGGGTCAGGGTAATCCCTCACATCCTGTGTGGGAAAGATGGAGAGCGGCACGCCATCACTTCCTCATGAGAAAGTTTGATTCCCTTAAACTCACTGCATGTCCAGTGAAAACAGCCTACACCATGTTTTTTTTGTTTTGTTTTGGGTTTTTTTTAATCTAGAGGGTCAGTTTATATCCTTTTTATCTGGCCTCTACTATTTCACTCAGCACATTCACCATTCCTATCTATTTCATTAATGACATTTAAAGTTAGAATTTGTCTTGTAAATTTGATTACACACTGATTTCACTGTAAATAAAGACTATAAATGTGTGCGCTGAGGCCCTTTGAGTGAAAGCAAGCTATGTAGATTAAGTTCGGGGTAAGAGCCACACGGAATCACTTGAAAAGACTGAATGGACTTGACGAGATAATCAAACTGTGTCTTGAATGGAGCTTAGTCTGTGTGTAGAACCAGTTAAGCTTGCAGGCCATTCATGCTCTCTCCTGTCCTGAGAGTCGGTGTCCTGTTGAAGGGTTGGCCAATAAACAAAATTTATTGATTTGTAGGGCTGTACCTTCATTGTTTGTAGTGATTGATTTTTGAGAATCAATGAAATGTCAGAAAATCACGATTGCTAAGAGCTCAGATTATCTTTAAAATATCGTTTTGACTGAACAGCAAGAAAAAAGCAGCTCAGCTTTGATTTCGTTGGATCACGTGAAACTGAAGTTTATGATGATTTCCTCATGTTAAGGATTATCACCAAACCTTATTATTTGAGAGATCTTCACGTGATTTTATTACATATTATGACGGCTAATCAACAGATTAAAAGCAAATGATAGATTAAACAATAATGAGTTGATGTCTTAGTTGCAGCCTTTGTTTGCACACGTTTCTCTGTACGGATACAACTAAGAATGGGTTTGATGGTGGAACCAGTTCTTTAAGAAGAAACTGGTTAGTCATCCTCTTCACACTCGCTGTATTTCTTTTTGCTGTCCAACAACTCCAAGGTCCAAGTGGATACAGCTTCCCACTGTGGTTTCCAAAGGAACGCCTAACAGCGTGTCTTTTCATGCTGTGCTAATGTGAACTAAACGCCTCCAGATCCACATTAAATGCATTAACACAACACAGTATGTTTGTGCAAAAGTTAGCTAAAAGGGTGAACGATTCCTTTAAAACTAGGTAGCCTTTAATCAGATAGCCCGTGCATTTGGATACGCAGATGCAACTGTCCGGACTTTTGCTGTTCGCGCACGCTGTGTGAAAGATAAATAAAAGCAGAACGCAGTGATTTGCAAATGATTTAAGCCCTTTATTGAATTCAAAATAAGATGTTTTAAACAGAACTTGTTCATCTTTGGACATCTTTGGACGGCAGGTAGTTTGATGATTTAGTCTGAGACCTGATTGTCTCTCATGTTTCTACAGAATGAAGAAGTGAATCATCTGGGATCACAATAATGGCTGTCCAGGCTGGCATCCAGGTAAGCTCATCACCATCATAAATCATAACTAGTATACATCAGAGGGCACAAATCCATTAAAGCTTAGTTTGTAGATCTTCATTAGCATTTCAACCAGTGCTGTCGACATTCTGAGCAGCACATACAGCTATGTGTTTAAGCTCAGTTTCAGCTCCCTGCTGCAGGGCTGAACTTGGCTTTGAGGTCTTATTGTAGCGCCTCCTTTGGGCCAGTCAGAACCCATGTGCCACACTGAGGAAGAAGTTCCCACACATTGCACGTTGTGTTGTTGAGATTAAATAAAGAAGTGCAGACATCTGTCTCCCACTCAACAACTGCGGCGAGCCCACCTGTGTTCCAGCATGCCGTCTTGTTTTTGTTACGCATGTTTGCCGTTCCGCTGCTCGGACCCTGAGGAGTTTCCCCCCCCACACACATTTTTAAGGGGGAGTGTGAGGAATGTACACTCTTTTTTTTCCTTCTTCTTTTCCCCTACCACTCCCAACAACGAAGTGTTACCCATCCCAAAAGCCAAAACAACACATGTATCGTATTACAAATTTGTCACATGGCAGCACCTCCTTGCTTTTCTCTGTCGACTGGTTCGGAAAGTCCTGGCTCTCCCCACACGTCTTGGACCGGAGATATGTAAAATATGTATCCCAGTGCTATTTGGATAACATGTGGCAGGAAGCCTCTCTGACTGATGCCGATGTGTTGATGAGGCTGTTGATGAATTGTGGTTGGATGCTGCAGCTTCAGACATGCCAGATTAAGCCCAAAGATCGTGTTACTTAGGAAGTTTGTCTGCACCAGGCCGTATTTATCTTCCTTTATAGTTTATAATGCACATTATCTTTGTAGGCTTCCTTTTATTTTCCACAAATTATGGTTTGTGGGGACCAAACTATAATCTGAGTGAAATTTGGAATGTAGAAAACAGACTGGGAAGTGAGAGCATAAAGGGAAAGATGATGTCATGTTGCTTGTTCATAACAAGGATTAGTAGTTAACACATAAACAAAAAATCCTTAACAAGTCCAGGTCAAGTGTCTGAACCTTTCTTTTTACTTTAAACTTGGCTTATCAGTAACTTGAGCTTTATTCAATGCCAAAGAGCAGAGAAAGCAGCAGCTGGGATTTCTATATTCCCTCTTTTTATAGAGATGCCAGGCTAAATGTGAGTAAAGTGGTCCTCCTGAAGAGGATGATCTTTGGAGGTGGGTAGATGGAGAAGGAGGGTGCTAAGTAGGCTTTATGGTCCAAATATCAGTCACCCTGTGAGGTTATTGATCCATATCAGATTGTATTGATGATGCAGACTGTAACACTGTAGCTACTTCTAAAGCTCGGCTCAGAGCTTCACTGCCCATGTAGAGCATTGTCACATTCGATAACCGGTCACACTCTGACTGCTCTGTTCACTCATGCTGAAGATGCACTCACTCATGGAAATATAAGCAGCATATGCGCTCATCTATAAAAGCCTCAGTAAAAACCCAGCAATTATAATATGTAATCTTTGAGCCTTTATTACTTCTGAAGTATCTCGTGATAGTAGCTGGGGGTTAAAACTCACACCAACATAAAACAAATACATGTTTGTAGTCTGTCTTTTGGGCAGTTCACAAACATGCAAGTTCACAAGTGAATGGCCAGCAAGGCATTTTTTTTTTCTGCTTATAATTAATGAGTATATATTAAATGTATTTTATTGATTTTAATTTTGGGTTTTCGGGTAGAACCTTTTTTAAAGGTAGCAAACTGGAGCAACATTAGCTTGAATTTCTAAGAGTCACGGTCGCTATTTTAGTTCTGTTTTGGTCTCCTCCACCTCCTGAGGGGGAAAAATATCTGGTTCTTCAACCACTAAATGCTCAATATGTTAACCAGCTGGTCGCTAAGTTTAAAGCAGAAGAAATAAGCCCCGGTTGTTGCTGAAAATGATACAGATGCACTCAACAGAAAGACGTGGGGAGATGTCATTGGAAGAGATTTCCACAATCACTAAACAGACAAATGGGGGCAAAACCTGAAAAACTGAGAGGAAGAGGATCATAATCACCCATATTTGGATTGACACGTGATCTCTTGGAATTACAGTGCTCATGGAATGGAAATTCCTTATCAAATATCTGGGATAAAGCTCTCATTATTCTTATGAGTTGTGCGACCTTGTTAGTTTAGCCTGGCCAAACCAATCTGCTCTGAGTTAGTTATAATCCTAAAGGGTTAAAGGTCAAACAGGTCATGGGAAGCAAGAAAAAAACTGTAAATGTGGGAAATGATGCTTCAGATCTGGTTTGAGGTGCACAAATTGTTCTGATACCATTTAATTGAACACTGATTCACTCCATTTTGAACTAAAATGGACAGTGGCTTCTTTTGCATGAGTCATTGAAAAAGTTTAAAATTTTGCATTCACTTGACACTTTTCTAGCTCGGTGTGCTCAAAGCTCTTTACAGATTTTCTTATTCACCCACTTACACACTGCTGCCATTGGGAGCAACTTGGTATCCAGTGATTGGCCAGAGGACACTTCAGCCTGTGGAGGGGGTGGAGATCAAATCATCAACACTGCAATCAGGGGACGACTTCCTCTACCACCCACAAGATCAGTTATGACAACACATCAAGATATTACAAAAAAACCTGATGTGTATATTGTGTTAGTGTTCCCCTTTGACCTTCTTGCTATTGACTATTGTTTTGAGGAATTTAATTGCCCCCAAAGCTGCTTAAGTTAAGAGCATCAGAAACTAGTAATTGGCAACATACAGGCACAAAGTCCTCTTTTTTCCTGGATTACCAATCCACAATCCTGCACCTAATGACCACAGAAGGGTGTGGGTGGGTGTCAGTGTAGAATTGCCCCACTGCAGAGTTCAGTTTCAGTAAGCTTTGAGATATGAATGCACACTGAGTCTGCACACAGTCAGGTGATGTTTGTAATCAGCACAGGATCTTTTACGTCACTTCTCAAAGTTGCACTATGCTGTATGTTGTGAAAATAACATGCGTTGTTGTGACTGCACAGAGCGCCGCAGGCAGGTTGATCTTCTGAGCTGTTATGTAATGAATGCATCTTTTTGAAGTGAGCCAGTCTTGAGACAGTTCTGAACTTGAGGCATTTTGCTGCTTTCTCATGTTCCAAACTCCTCACTGCTTTGGGTTCAAAGGTCATTTTGACCTTTTTGCCATCTCCTCTCTCAGTTCACTATCAGTCCACTATCCTCAAAAGATTTACTTCCGTCTGCACTCGTTTAAAGTTGCCTGTACGAGTCTGTTTTCGGACCTCCCGGTTCTTCAAAATGCATACATGGAAAGCTGGAGGCAGGGAGAGCAGCGGCAGCCATGAGTGACAGTGTGATGTGATAATCATTAAGTTAGAAACAGCAAGAATGGAGGACCTGTGCTGGGTTGTAAAGCGGCTTGTTGGAAGAAAGTGGCAGTTCACGAAGCATAGGAAATGTGGGATCTGTTTGTGAATCTTGACCCTTACTGGGGGTTTAAAAGTCAGGAAATCTGGGTCTCTGTTGCTTTGAGCTTGTCTCCTGAGAATCCCCCAGCTTAATGGAAGTGTTGTATTAAGTCACTGGAGCAGAATCTTAAAGTCAGAATGTGGCGTGAAAGCGGAGGGCACACAGCAACAGCCTCTCTGTCCCACTGCCCAGAAGGTTTCCTGTTTGTAGGCCGAGTGAACGCGATTAATTCAAGGTCTCAACAAGCCTTGGGTTTGTTTTAAGCACAGTAGACTCTGTGTCCCCTTATTGCTTCGTGACATGTGATGGACACAAAGATTAAAGGCTGTATCTCAGACAGATGTCAACACACTGAACGGGCAGGGGGGGGGTGCGGGGGTGTATGTGTCATCCTGAAGTGAGTTATATAATGTCTGGATGAGTCGTCCACATGTGCTGCTGGTTTCTAGATTACATCGCCTGCTGCCTGTAAACAATTGAAAACCTAAGAACAAATCAACACGGCCACTTTGTACGTGTGTGTATTATACAAATCTTTGTGGAGAAGAAACTTTTGCTTTAAGTGACCACATTTTTAATGCTACACACAGATGATTTTGTACCTTTTTTTTCTTCTTTTTTTTTTTTCCCCGCCTCAAATGTTGTCTCACAGGAATATTTTCCATCCCTTGTTTTTAAATCACAGACATGGCAAATTGAAAGATGACTAAAAGAGAAGAATAGAATGAGGGAGGTGGTAAAGGGAGGGATGACAGCAGAGATAAATATGATGGGGCATCACTGTCTCGAGCTGGGATCAACAGCTCGCTCCAGGCAGAAGCCCAAGAACAGCCAAGTGCAGCAGTTTTTCAGTTTTTTGTGATTTTGTTTTGTTTTTTTGTTAAATGATGATTTCCCTGTGGATTTTATGCAAAAAAATGCCTTTTTAGTTGGCCGTGAAATCCATTCAAATAAAATGGCAGTGCACAAACTGATGATAGAAGGCTTAAAAACAGGCCACGTTTCAGCGGCTCTGTCGGAGCGTGCCGTGTGATCTCCAGCAGAGCGTAGAAGTGAAGTGTAGTGTGACGGCATCCCTGACGCGTCCTCTCTGCATGGATGGCTCCCACAAATTCCCTTCATTCTCCCAGTGCCGGGCTGAATAGTAACTAGAGTAATGATAATGTAGAGAGCAGGCTGTGCAAGGACTCCTAATCTATATTCATTATTCAGTGTCTTCAAAAACATCCTATATGATTGTGGACTTTGTTTTCACAGACTTTGTACTGATTGGGGCATGGCCACCTCTTCCAGCTAATCCAGGGGGACACTAAGGTGTTCCATCTGAGAGGTCACATCTCTCCAGCATGTCCTGGGTTTGCCCTGGGGACATACCCAAAATGCCTCACTTTGGAGGCATTCTTGTCGGATCCTGAAAAACCTCATTTCGCTCCTTTTCGATTAACTAATTGAACATAAAAATGGGACACTGAACCTTGTTGTTATGGTTAACTGCAACCAGCAGACATGAGAATAATAATATTAAACCTGATGTTATCTAATGGTGTATTTCCCCCACAGTGACCTTCTTTTAAAGTCATATGGGTTAAAATCATCACTGAGAGATGATAGCTTTGGATCCTGTTAGGCAGTCACATTAATCAGTTGTAACATCCTGCTAGGCATCCACTGTCTTCTTGGTTCTCCCCCCCCACGTGTGCCATCTTTAGCTTGGATTCTTTGTTTCCAGGTGTGGTTCGGTGAGAAGTTTGATGCCCCCTTGCTGAGCCCCAGGAGCCCTCGCAGCCCATTAGTGCAGCGGCATGGCCCCGGCCTCACGGACGTCTTCCAGTATGACCAGTGGCTGGCAGTGCGGCACGAGGCCACGCTGGTGCCCATGCAGGAGGATCTGGCCATCTGGCTCACTGGCATGCTGGGTAAGCACCAGTTGTTTTGTATCACTTTTTTTGTTTTCTATTTAACTTTTCCAAGCGTATTGTAGAACAGTGTCAGTGTCCAGATCTGTGCATTTTGGGAATTAACAGTTGACAGTTGCATGTGAACACTTTCCACCTCGAGGCTAGGAAAGTACTGAAGCACTATTGACACAGGTTTCCCATGTAATTGGATTTGAATGCTGCTGTTCCCAACCAGCTTATAGCAAACCACTGAAACCATAGTGGAACCAAATCTTTCATTTTATCTGTCTCTGCTATTGTACTAACATCTATTGTCCCTTAGAGTATAGGAGGAAATTAAAGCTGACTGAAACTCTTCTGGTGCCTGCTGAATACCTGTTTGTTTGTTTTCAAGAAGCAGCCTTTCAGTTTTCTCATGAGAAATGCGGGCAGGTACTGACTACATGTAAATTCTTCGTACCGTGACCATGAAGACCTCTATTCCACATGAGACTTTTTAACTGTTTGACTGCTCCAAGCATCAATCCTGAGAGGCTGTGCTCCTGCAGAAGCAGGTGGTGTGCAGCGGATAAAGTTTCAGGCCCCGGGGTTGACTGTTGTTGGTGGAAAATAAACTTTCGCAGAGCAATCTTTATCACTTTGTGAGGCCGTATTGTGGATTTTGTTTCCTCAGTGGCCTTTGTGGTGTTGCCTAGAGCAGTGGTTTGACAATGAAGGGTCGTGGGAGCGCTGTAATTCCTTCAGTTGGCTCTTGTTGAAGTCAAAGTCTTTCAGTGTGGCATCATTTTAAACAAAAGGACAAACAACAAAGGGAGGCAGAAAAATGGGTTTTGTTGTGTGAATGTGAACTTTTTTAAAGAATGGAAAGTAAAACCGGTACGGTCACTAGTAAGAAGTAGGACGTTCTGCATCGAGCCTGGCTCCTGCGAGTACATTTTATTTCATATTTTAATGTCCTTTTTTTTTTTTTCCCTTCCAGGAGAGGAGGTGAGAGCCGAGTTTTTCATGGAGGAGCTGAATAACGGCGTGAAGCTCTGCCAGCTTATCGGTGTGCTGCAGACCAAGATCGCCGAGAGCTGCCCCTCCGCGCTCAGCAAGGTGAGTCAGACAGCAGCGATTAAAAATAGCTCGGACGATGGTCCGAAGGGCAGTTTTTGTGCTCGCACATGGGGGGTGTTTGGGAAGACATGTGGCGAGCCTAGTATTGGGGGTGGTGTGGGGGTGGGGGTCTCTAAATAAACAAATTTCCTGGATATAAAATCCTTTCCTCCATCTGTTTGGTATATGTTTTAATAAAATTTGGCAGACAAGCTGGTACTAAACATGACCAGCTTTTATGTTAATCTTGTACAGTTCATTTTGACATGAATCATCCAGAGATCATGGTCCTGGAGTGATGATGATGATTTTTTTCTCCCCCCATGACAGCTGTTTCCCACAAGGAAGGTAGCATGCAAGCGGGATGCCTCTCCAGGCTCCTTCTTCGCTCGCGACAACACCGCCAACTTCCTGGCCTGGTGCCGACACATCGGTGTGGAGGAGACCTACTTGTTTGAGTCTGAAGGCCTCGGTAAATACCTGCAACACAAACTGTGAAACTATACGCTGCTTTGTGTCTGTCTGTGGGGTTCTGTTTGTAGCCGTGTGTTTCTTACCACCAATGACTGCATCAGGCTGTAAATCTCTAAATTCTCTTGTCGTCCATCTTTATATAGGTTCATGCACAGCAGCCTGAACTCTGAGTGCCACCTGCACTGCCCTCAGGCCAGATTTTGGGCTGTTGAGTTACTGTAGAAACAAAGTAACTCATTAAAATGCAGCTGTTGTTAAACTTTAAGCTTTGTTCTGTGTCTCAAACTTTGGCACAGCACAAAGAATTTCATCTTAGTTGGGAAAATCTCTTAATCTGGAAGATTTAAATGCAACTATGTGAACATATAACACATTTTTATATCAGCTGAGTTTGAGCCTTTTTTTGAATTTAAAAACCTGAAGAGAAGTTTTGATTATTTTTCCTGCATGCCCCCCCCCCCCTTTTTTTTTTTCCCAGCCTCAACCTTTTATTTCGTGAAGTATTGGTTGAGTCCAGCCAAAAAATAATTCCAGACCAAAAGGAGCTTGAGTCTTGTGCAACACTAAACCCATGTGCAGATCTGTACAAACTGCTGCAACATGTATTTAGTCCCATCTTTCAGTGTTGAGCTTCATATTTGGGATGTTAATGGGATGAAATGGACTAGATCCAGGCTGTAAGTTGAGTATGCCTTTACGCTGTACTTCTTAATGGTTTAATAGGATCTGTTGAGGAGAGCAATCACTCTGAGTACTCTCTATGGGAGATCACAAGTAAAGGCTCACCAACAAAGCAGATTGGGGTTAATTAGAAGTAAAGCCAGTTCCAGTTGGGAACACAGCATGTGCACACGTAGAAATGCTTCTATTCTTAAGTATGTTTTTGTTAATACCCTCAAGTGTCTCTAAAGTCGTGTGCTCCAATTCAGGCCTCTGTTCTCTTCTGCATGAATCACTCGACGTCTCCTCAGGGAATAATTAACTTTAACTTTGTGCTCATAGTGTCACATTTTGGAGTTAAACACGTGAGTTCACTTTGTGTCCTGTTCTGTCTGCTTCACACTGTCCAAAGGAGCAGAAGTGTCAGCTGTTTTAACTAACCGGCTTTGTTTTCTGCCTCAGTGCTGCACAAGGAGCCTCGGCAGGTTTGCCTCTGTCTGCTGGAGATCGGTCGCATCATCTCCAAGTAAGTCTTTAAACGCCGTAGACACTTTTTTAAAGGGTTTAGAAATGGTTTCAAATGTAATTTCCACTGTAATCATTGTGTGTCTCAGGTACGGTGTGGAGCCTCCTGTGCTGGTGAAGCTGGAGAAAGAGATTGAAATGGAGGAGACTCTACTCCTGACAGAGGAGCCACCTCCAGCCGTCAAAACCTTCAGCGTGTGCTGCCAGCACGGCGGCCTCTACCAACCCGGGGTGAGTTCACACTGGCAGATGAAAAGGAAACTGGCACTATGTAGTTTTATTCCAGTTGAAACAAACACAATATGAGGTTTCCACCCGGAGGCAACAATTGTGACGAAACATGGCCTTTATCTTCAGTAAAGTCACGGTCGTCAGAACACGTGTCGTCTAACCTCGTGTCGAGATTATGGTGCGACACGGTCACGTAGAGATGAGGAAAAGAACCTCTGAGTTTAAATGATAAATTGGCATGAGGCAGTTGAATAGGCAGCACATGTGCAACCCAGTTGAAGCTGAGCCAAGATGGCGCAAGACAGCGGCTGTTGTCACTTCATCAGCGCCCGGAGGGTACGTGATGCATCACAGCTGATCATGTGACGCTCTGTCACTACCACTAGAGGTCACGTGTGACAGTAAGTCACACGTGACCTCCAGGCTACACATATGGGCCGTCATACGTATGTACACGCAGCAGTGAACATTCGGTGTAAGCGGCCTCTCTTCCTACCTTACTGATGGAGACTGAGGGTCTTGTTTGGTGGGTTCATCCCTCTGTCTGGTTCACTGAGTAAAACAAGGCACTAACACTATCAGGGTTGATAGTTTTATTCCCAGAGGAGATGGCTGTGCTATAAATAACTGCACTCATTGAGGTGGAAGGCACTTTGGATAAAAGCATCCACCATGCTACTGTGTTTATTACCAAGTGAATCTGCCCTTATACATTTAACCAGCAACAAATCAGCTCCTTGTAGCCCGCTCTGCCTAACAGGTGCCTTCATCACCTGATCATCTGACAGACTTCAGCAACACTCGCTGGTATTACTGGGTTTACTTGTTGCTCTCTCATCCAGAAGCAAAAATATGAGGTTCTTATGCTTTTTGTTAATTATGCAGCATGATTGAGTGGTATTATTAAAGATCAATGCTGCACTACTGTACTGCCTTGCTCTGAATTATTGGTCTACAGCTGTTTTTACCACTCTTGTGCTGAGCTGACATCAGTTTGGCACAGATTGCCTTATATGGTCATCCCAGCAACTGTCAGAGTTCTGGATGGCGTGATGGGGCGGGCCTTAAAAGTACCGTGGTGTGTTTGCAGAAGCCAGGGGAGGGGCAGCCAATGAAATAGTGGCTGAACCCAAGGTCCTGCATAAAGAACCAATATAAGATACTTTTTCTTTTGTTTGGGACCATGCGAATAAAGCCACTCTATAAGAGATGGTAAAATCTAAAGGTATGGAGCTGTAAACAAGGACTATAGATCCTTGCTTTGTTTTTTAGCCTCCTCAGATGACAGCGATGGCATTGAGAATCGAGTATTGCTGCCAGTAAAAGCTCGGTTTTAGCTGCCTAATTACCCTCAACTGCATCTTTCCATCCCTCATGTAGGAGCATGGCATGGACAGCCCACCCTGCAACTGCTCCAACAGAGTTTCCATCGAGTACCTGTCTGAGGGACGCTACAGACTTGGAGATAAGACCATCTTTATTCGGGTTAGTATAAATCTACACTGCAAACCTTAAACCAAGTTGTTTGTGCTGTTATAAGAATGTAGTAGGATACACACTGGCTGTTGCCAATGTGTGTCTCCTGGCAGTCACTGTAGACCTAACTGTAACAGGACATGTAAGCTCATTACCTGGTTGGTTGCGATTACATCATAAATACACTGCTGTCCACGGAGCCAAACTAGAGCCTGTTTGTGTCTGCAGTTATTTTAAGGACTGAAGGACTTGTTGATGTTTGACTGTCTGAACTGAAAATGAGGACATTTTTGTACCTTCTCTCCTCAGATGCTTCATGGTAAACATGTGATGGTGCGTGTCGGTGGCGGCTGGGACACTCTGCGTGGCTTCCTGCTGAAATACGACCCGCTGCGAGTGCTGCAGTTCACCACTCTGGAACAGAAGATCCTGGCTTTCCAGAAAGGCCCCCCAGGCCTTGGGGGTCACCATGGGAGTTCAACTCCTCCCCCTCCTCCTGACATGGACCCGCTCGCTGCTGTCAATGATCTCATGTCCCCTTCATCCTCTTCCTCTTCTTCCTCCTCTTCTACCTCTTCTTGCTCTTCAGCCCCAGCCTGTAAGCCAACGTCTGCAGCTCAGACATGTCGGTCCTACAATGCCTCCCCAGCCTGCACACCCACATTGCCCAGGAAGGGTTCAGTATCTGTGCCTAAGAAGAACTTCCAGATAACTGCTTCCTTCCCCAGGAAGCCCACTCAGCTTCCTCTGCCTGCCACAACCAAAGGTTCCTCCTCTCTCCCCTCCACACCTGTGGGAAGTACTTCCAGGCAGTCCCCTAGCCCTGGGTGTCAAGGTGTGCCGGTTCAGTGTAGAGCTCAATCTCCAGCTGCAACTCCATCACCTGCTCCTGTGGATCCAAGCCCTGCCTCCAAACTGAAGCTCAAACCGCCACCTCGCTGTGCCTCCTCTCAGCCCAGGAGCCCTGTCTGCCCTGAGCCATCCTCCAAATGTCTCAAGCCCTCCAGCCCCTGCACCTCTCCCCCTGCTGTCCCAGTGCCCCGCCCTATTACTGCACCAGTACGGGCAGCTACCACTAAAGATGCCCGCCCCCCATCAGGTGCCAGTCAGCGCTCTCGCCTAGCACAGCGCTGTCCCGGCTCCCCGGCTTCGCGCCTCCGCCTCGAGGCAGCCAGGCGAGCGAGGACGGCCTCAAGAGCAGCAGTGACACCAACTCCCAGATCAGTGGCGACAACACCTTCACAGTCTCGGACACCCACCCCCAGCTCACGGACAGCCTCCCCAGCACTGGCAAAACCTGTTTGCTCCCAGCCAAAAAGCAAAGAGACCACAGCCAAAACTAAGGTACCGGCCCCCAACAAGGCAGCTGCCGCCCCGTCACGAAGTACTGCCGTTTCCCCCGGGCGGGTCCCAGGGGGCAACATGGGCTCTTCTGCTGGCAGCAAAGCCAATCAGAAAACATCAGTTCAGACAGCTCAGAGGGCGGGGCGAAAACAAGCAGTCACATCGAACTCCATCAAGCAGAGTCTAAAACCTGAACCTGCTCCAGCCCTGGCACCACAGAAAACCAGCCCCAACATCAGAGCTGTTAAAACCGAGCCCAACGTCGGGAAGAAGGTCCCACAACAGAAAGGGAAATGTGAGGAACCTTATTTTGAAATGAACAGTAAGAGGAGGCAGAAGACCTAACGGGCCAGCTTCAAACCAGCATGCTGGTGACGCTCAGCTTTGTGTCATAGAAATCGTCATTAATCCTCATGAAATGTATTTTTATTTTATTTTATTTTATTTTTTGGCCTATTTTTTTTGTTAATTGTCTGTAATATTTTTTTTTATTTATTTTTTTAATCCAGAAGGGTTAAAGATGCTTTATTTGTGTTGTCTTTGTTGTGATTCACTGGTCTCTTCCGAGGTCATTTCAGTGTAGCTGATTAACACTACAACTTGCACAATGTTTACATTTTTCACCCTTGTTACATGTACAGCCGTTACAGATACACTTTGTATGAAAATCGTGTTGAAATACTAACCTCATCTTTTTTTAACACACCACCATCATGACTTAGTAGAATGCACTTAAGTGAGGCATTTTCAGGACAAAGATCAGTTGTTATTGACAGAGGGAACCCAGGTAAAGCCACTTCTGCCCTGTTTTCCTCAGCAGGTTACCAAAGTTGTGACATTTTTCACCTCGGTGAGAACTCTCATTCCGCTGGTGGACAGTCCGATCTAGAGCCTGTGTTTTGTTTTTATTTTGTTTTGTATCAATATCTCGGTCGGAGGTGGCATCATTATGAACTATCCTCCCTGTTGTGTGCCTTCATCAGAAATCCCTTGTTTCTGGGTGGCATTAGAATGTATTAGATGATGGAGGGTTAAAGGTTAATTTTTTTTTTTTTTTTTAACTGATGAAAATTGCACAATGTGTATGAGCACTCACAACTCTGGGTAGTCAAAGAAAAGCCCAAGTTGATGAACTACTGATCAAATGCCTCTTTATCTCCTGAGGCCCTCTTGAGGCCGACATCATTTTAGAGCAGAATCTACTTGTATAGTATTTTTTTTTTTTTTTTTTTTAAATATATATATATATGACTTCTAATTTTTGTGCGTATTAAAAAATCTAGTTTTCTATGTGCTGGTGTTTGTGTGTTTTATATATGTATAAACTATATCATCAGTAAGGCTTTTGTTTTTTGTTTGGCACTTTACAGAAACCTGTTTTTGTCACATTTTTGAATGTTGATTCTGTCGATTGTGTCTCTTGTTTCAGCTGCTTTTGGTCATTTTGATTAATAAATGGACAAGTGGCTTAAATAACATCTTGGGTTTGTTGGTGGTTTTTAACATATTTTACTGGTGCATGCTGGGATTTATTCCTCTGAAAGCCTTTAAACTCTTTAAATGCTAAGCTAAGTCTGTTATAGAAATTTGGCAAAATTTGTTCCAATACCTGACTTTTTCAGTTTACAGCTGTTATCTAAAGGTGCTTTACATTGTAAGGTGAAGACCCTACATCTGCTATGAGCAAGGACCTTGTGACAGCAGGGAGGAAGAACTCCGTTTAAACAGGAAGGTCCATTTTCCACTGACCTGGTCCCGGTGCCAGTGTTTGAACCGTTCAGCATCTTTTCCACTGCAAACGCACTCGGTGCGTATCAGTATCAGTTCATATCACAGATAAAAGGGCGCAAAGTGCATACTTGTCATCTTGCTTGTAGTCGCTGTCTTGCAGAACCAGGCTCAGGGTATGGCTTCTCTTTTCCTTTCACCTCCCCTGACCAGCTGCAGCACATGGCTGCCCCTCCCTGAGCCTGGTTCTTGAGTTTTCCTTCCCTTCCTTCCTTCCCACTCTCACCAAGTTCTTGCTCACATTGGATCATCTCAACTGAATATCGTAAGGTCTTTCACTATGCGATATAAAGCAAATTGAGGCAGCTGCTGCTGTGAACTGGTGTTGATGACCATAATGTATGTATGTTTATATGTTCTCTATCTCCTAGATGAGTGGACTAGTCTTGATAATACTTTGTAGAAACATTACCTAAGGCACTGTGAGTGCCAACATCTTTAACAAATACAAACTGTATAATATATTTGACAGTTCAATTGAGCTCCGAATGGACTGTCAGATTAGAATGCTGTCACAATATAATGCAGCATAGCATAATATACATTTATTTATTTGAGATATGTTTGCAGTTTAATAAAAAGGATGAAAATCACACTTAACTGCTGGTGTTTAATTAAGAGGCAAAACCCAAAAGATAAGGTGGAGTTATTTATTTTAATGTAAAAAATCAGTTTTTCTTGATATTGCAGTAATACAAACTGATTATCTCATTAAAAGACACCATGAAATAAATATATATCTTAAAAGAATATCAGTTTATCTCCTGCAGTCTGAGCAGCAAAACCATGCCAGTGCACCAGGACCTCCAGACAGTATAAAAGCAGTACTGTGCTGTCCTCTAGTGTCTCTAATGAGAAATTCCAACACGATACAGCTTATATTTTTATATAATGCAAGTCTCTTATTATTACAAATATGTATATTAAAATCCAAATGCCACCATACTATCGAAATTTAATTTTGTGACTTTTTTTTTCTTTTTTACACGGTTGATAGTGAATCTACATTATGTATAAACATGGATCTAGTGGTACTTTCAGAGTCTCTTTTAGTAAGAAATGCACAGAAAACCCTGCTGAGGAACCCCAGAATGATATCCTGCCACAAAGAAACTACAGCTCTCCATGAAAAAATTTTCACACTGTGAGTACAAGGACATGTACAGCAGCATTAGGCTGCAGCAGGGCGCTTGGGTGGCTTAGTGACGAAGCCGGTGACCACATACATATGCCGCGCTGCGGCGCGGGTTTGTGACCCAGGCCCGTCGCCAATTTTCCTGTGTGTCTTCCCCTGTATCTTTCCCCCATTTCCTGTCTCTCTCCACTATGATAAAAAATGAGCAAAAAACAAAAAGGCTGCAGCAGCCATGTGCCCTAAAGACCAATGTATGAGCTTATCAGCACCATGGACAGAGCCCACTGAGAGGTGAGGAAGAGGAGCCTCCAGTATTCAATTCAGTTTTATTTATATAGCACCAAATCACAACAAACAGTTGCCTCAAGGCGCTACATCAAGGCGCTACATGCCTACATCTCATGTATATCAAACTTTTCCTGTCTTCTTAGGTGAGGTGTTTTGGGCATGCTACCCCTGCGACCTGGATAAGGGGCTGGAAAGTGGATAGATGGGTGGATAAATAGGCAAATATATATATATATATATATATATATATATATATATATATATATATATATATACCCCCCACAAGGCCAAGATTTTGCTAAGATACACCACACACTTTGTGTGTGTGTGTGTATATATATATATATACATACACACACACACAGACACACACACACACACACACACACACACACACACACACATACACTTATATCTTTTGAAAACAGGTATTTGAAGGTCAAAGACACACAAGTAATAGTACCTTTGAAAGTTTTGTTCATTTGAGCTGGTACCATTGCTTTCACTGTCAACAATTCTGCAGACAGACAGTCACAATCGTATCATTTAAATCACTGGGTTGAAATTACACAGAACTGTATCCTTTTATATAGTTATGGTGTTCATGAATATTATCCAATATTTAATAAGGTACCGTAGTCCACACTCTGATGCGTGACTCTCAATCATTTCGATATGGAATACACCATGGCACACAGGGCATTCAGCACTCTGAAAACATCATGCAGATTAAAATACTTTGCTAAGATTGCAAAATGAAAAAAATGAAATGAAAATTTCACCATTTCTCCTTGATCCTCAGCACAGACAGAAGACACATGGTGGTCCTAAATATGGTTATGAATACACAAAACAGTATGAAACAACTTTAATTTTAAAATTTCAGGAAATTAAACTGAAAATATGACAGCAAAGTAGCTGACATACATCATCAGAAGAACTGTGCAGATGAATTGTCTCCTCCTTGCAGCTCTTAATGTGTAAAGGAAGCGCTTGCAATGGAAACATCTTCCCGCAGGTTGTGCAAGTAACTTTGGGCATATGCTCAAATTCTTTGGCTTCTGGTGGTAGTGAAGTAGTGTCCATATTTTCCTGTATGGGAGCAATGTAAATGATAGACTTCCCATTTGCACTAACACCTTTAAGCTGTTGCCCTGTGTAGCCATCCGAATCAGGGGGAATGACTGCCAATTTGCGCTGTCCACCCCCACCTTAAAATGGAGAAAAAACTGATGCACTGACTGACATTACAAACATTCAGAACCTGACAAAGAAATTCCACAACACTTTTGGTTGCAACTGTGAAGAATCTAAAATAATGGAAATGTGAAAGGACTAAATGTCTGTAATGCAAGAAAAAACATTCCTATACAAAGAGATCCCCTAGAAATATGTTTACATTTGTTAGTGACAGAGACATAAACACTAATGACAATCAGTTAATCCATTAAACTCAAAATACTTGTGACTGTAACACTAACTTAAAAATCATAACTTTTGGTCCTTCATTCTTTTGTTGTGTAACATTTTGATCCTTTCTGACCATAATTCTATATTGTTTAAAAGTTTTTTGACTTGATTTAGTCATTCTCTCACCATCTTCTCTCACCTTTTACACAACATAGTATGTAATAGATTTTTCAAATTGGGAAATTTGTTGAGCTGTAGCAGCAAAACTTTGATCATAAAAAAGCATTATATATCAATAGATTTGGAAAGGGATTAAAAAAACTTCATAAATTGAGAATAAAAATGATCTTTATACAGACCATTACAATATTTTAAAATGTTACTGTGCAAACATACACAAAACAGCTATATAATTTGGTGCAAACTATATGTAACTACTTGTTTGTGTGCATAAATATGCTGCAAATAAGAGCTATAAACTGTTTTTAAAAGTTCTTGATTAAAACCTCTTAAAAATACTTACCTGCAGCTTTGTGAAGCAACCACCCCCCCCCCCCCCCCACACACACACACTTCCAAGTTTTGGGTATGCATTAAGGAGCAAATCTGTCAACTTATAAAATAGATTGGAAATTAAACAAACAATATATGAAATTTTCAAAGGTCTTATGTTTTCACTCATCTGATCAAAAAAGATGTAACATACTTTTACGTGTAAACATATACAAACCTCTGAATGAGTAATATTCTCGTTAACAGTTAAAGAGCGTTTTTCCCAGACCAGCCAGTACAAGCTTGAGCTCCTCATCGCCCTTGGGTGTCGCAGAACGCACTTTGTGAAGCAGAAAGAAGTTTATTAAAAAGCTTCTTTGCTGGCGTCCTGGATAAGGGACAAAAACGTCTTTTCCCCTGCTGCAGCAAACAAGTCTCGCGTGCAGGTGGCTTCTTTGTGCGCGTGGCTGCTGAGTTCCACGCGTGCGGAAATTCATTGAGCGAATGTGAATGCGTTCCTGCCCCTTGAAATTAAATTATTTGCGCGGTATTATTTTTTTCTCGCGCGGATTGGTTTTTTTTGCATGCGCGTTACTTTTGACCTAAATATAACGCCATACTCCTCTGCCCCCTCTCCTCTTTCTTTGCTTTCGGCCAACAGCAGCAGTTTCCACCGTCATCCTTTTGGCCAAGTGTACCAGAGGTTGTGGTTGTTAACCCAAGCCCCGACCGAGAGAACGACACAGAGTTTTATGGAGAGCAGTGCCAACTTCTCTTCATCTATCTCCCTCCCACTTGAATTAGGAATCCAATCTTATATGTTGTACTTTCATTTCTTGTGTTTTATTGGGAAGCATTTTGTAATTTTTGCCATATAAATACATTTTACTTATTTACTGTCAGCTGACAGGAAAAAAAAATCTGTTGATTTCAATCATTTATTATTACAATAAGCAAGTATTTACTGAATGGTACAAATGATTAGGATGGCAAAACATTACTTGAAACATGTGAAGTAACTTTGCGTATATAAAAGAAATCACAACTGATAACTGTCACCAGCTTGTGGAAATAATCAAAAAAGCATAAAAATTAAAAACACACAGGTTCTTCAGTGTAAATGTGGAAAAACACCCAGATGATATCATATCAAGATATTGTTTTCCACATCTTCACATAAAAAAATAAAAGCCCATAAATACAAATCTGGAGTTTTAGAATTGACTGAGTTTATATATATCAAAATAAAATAAAAAATCAGATGTGCACAGATGTGTTCTCCTGTGGGAACGCATGTCGTTTGAAATACAACAAAAAAGTGCTTGGAAACATTTATTTATCGTTTACCAATTTATTGAAGGATGGGTAGTAGTGGGTTTACGTATTTCAAACGATAGAATAAAAGCATTCAATGCAACGGTCCGTCCAGCTGTGTTCATTGTCAAATAAAAAAAACGCATTTCCTTCGTTAATGCGAACGAAATAATATTCCGTAAGGTTTACAATCTCCTGTTTTGGTGCTTACGCAGTTTACATAAATAGTCTCCTTCTCGCTGGTATTCAGCACGTACATGCAGAGGGATGTACGCTATCGCCCCCTGTGGTCGCAGAATATGATGGGTCGCAGAATTTGGTGTAACACCTGTTTCATCCATGTACACAATGGGCACCACCTCCTGAGAGGTTGGCTCACAACATGGCACCTGGTCACGGGAAAAGCAAAATCGGCCAAGTTTTCATGTAACTACGGTAATGCAAATTAGGGTTATGAATATGCATCGCCCGCGATGCATTCGTAGTTAAAGGGTTTTAACAAACTGTTAAAATAAAATAAAGCCGGCGGACTTAATTGTTTTAAATCGGCCGGCTACAGTCCGTGACTTCCGGTTTAGAAGACCAACTTCCTGTGGAGTTCCGGAATACAGTTGAGGTACGACGGCGCCCAGGTGCTCTTGGAAATTACGGCCACCCAGCTAACAACCTCTCTCCTTCATCAGGAGAGCAGGTGAGCGTGACACACTTTTAACTCTGCCAGCTGTTACCACCTGCACCCACGCGATCCGAACGCTATACACGTCATCATGACAACCAACGCCCCACAAGTTCTGTCTGATGTCAGCAGCATCCTAGACACGTGCTTTGAAGAATAAAGCAGCACTTCCGCCTGTAGCGTCCCGGTTGAAAAGATGGTCTCTTTAACTGATGGTTCACGATCCTTTTATTTGAAATGCCTTGCACGTGAACACACCGTAAGAGCTACAAAATATACAGAATAAATATACATTAATAACTCAAACAGTATGTTGCCTTTAACCTTTTCCTTTGCTTTAAATTACAACCTTTTAACATTGTTTTCTATTATTTCCTGCACCATGAAACTAAAACGAGATATGCCATGTTCCAACATTCTATGACTTTACACAACACAACACCAAAGCTTGTAAACCTTAGCATGACTAATTTACATGAGCACCCTCTAGTGGATGCGAATGTAATTGCAACACTTAATAGCAATCTGTATGCTTCGTGAACTATAATTATATATGCATTGACACAACAAAATGCAAATACCAACCTTGTTCCCTCATCAACCAGGTGCTGAGCAACCATTTACAACTTAAAATTATGCCTTAACAATTCTTTTCTCCGTCCTTTACCGTGGAGTGCACCTTCTCTCTGTACACTGGACCTCGCGCTACTGCTGCAGTTTGCGACAATCGATTTACGGCCTTGTCGTTCTGAGCCTTTCAAAATAAAAGCATTAGCGGCTTTACTGCTGCAGCAGAATAACAAACACTCATTAATCAATTTACCATAAAGAAAATATCAGGTCAGTTACACTCCCACCAAATCATTAGAACTTAACTGGTAAACAAATGGAGCGATAATGATTTCCTAATGAAGAAATGACCTGTAACCTTAACTCTATGAAAACACATAGCACATAAGAAAGAACCTTAAACTGTAAATTGTAGTTAAACAGTCTCTAATAGCAGAACCAGTTTCTGCACCGGGCGTTCCACTATGGAAGGTTTACTGGAACACTGTCCTTTCTCCATCTTCCTTTCTCCAAAGCGAATCTTTATCTTCCTTACAAGTCCGTCTTTGTCAGTCACTGTTTCCATTACACGTGCTAGTCTCCATTCATTGCGAGGCAAATCATTCATCTTCTCCATGACAACATCTCCAACCTTCAAATTTCTCCTTGGAGTGTGCCATTTCTGTCTCGTTGCAATGTTGGAGAGATACTCCCTTTTCCAACGTGACCAAAACTGTTCTGATAGGTACTGCACCTGCCGCCATCTTTTCCCTGCATAAATGTCCTCTTTGATGAATTTACCTGGTGGAGGCAAGGCTACCTTTGACTTCATAGTAAGCAGGTGATTTGGGGTCAAAGGCTCGGGGCTGTTTGGGTCACTGAGGTTGTCCACTGTAAGAGGCCTGCTGTTCACAATCGCCATTGCCTCATAAAAGAATGTCCTTAATGATGCGTCATCCATTCTGCCTAATGAAAGTGAAGCTGTTGAGCGCAGAATGTTTCGAACTGTCCTGATTTGCCTTTCCCATACACCTCCTGTATGGCTTGAATGAGGAGTGTGCATTTTGAAGTCACACTGTTTCTCGGCCAGAAATGTGATAATGCGGTTAGAGTCCACTTGTTTTAGGGCTTCCTGCAGTTCATTTTTTGCTCCAACAAAGTTGCTTCCTTGATCGCACCTTATCTCACTGACTGCTCCTCTTATAGCTATAAAACAGCAGAGCGTATTGATGAAGGCGTCTGTTGTCATGTCGTCCAACATTTCTATGTGGACTGCTCTGCAACAAAGGCATGTAAAAAGAAGTCCATAACGTTTGTGCACTTTGCGAGCTTGTTTGGTTAGAAAAGGACCGAAACAGTCCATTCCACAAAATGTAAATGGTGGAGATGGCTCTAAGCGCTGTCTTGGGAAATCAGACATTTTCTGTTCCTCTGTGCCTCTTCGGAGTCTGCAACATTTTACACATTGGTGTATGAAGTTTGCAACAGCTTTGTTGATGCCTGGAATCCAAATTCCATTTGACCTGATCTCATTGATTGTCAATCCTTTCCCTTGGTGATGCACTTTACTGTGAAAATGAGCTATTATTAGTTGAGTGACATGGTGACCCTTTGGAACTAATATTGGATCTTTCAGTGCGGAGGAGAATGAAGCATCTTGGAGCCTTCCTCCTACCTTAAGGAGTCCATCACTATCAAGAAAAGTGTCCATTTGAAACAGTTTGCTTTTGAGAGGAAGTGCCTTTCCATTCTTGAGCAACTTTATCTCCTCTGCATACTCAGTTGCTTGTACATCCTTTAGAATAACACATTGTGCGTTTTGTCTTTCCTGTACTGTACTGTGGCCTGTTGTTTTATCTCTCTTGGCACAGCGAATCAGTCGAGCTATGGCTTGAGTGGCTTTGTGCCATGAGGAAAACTTTGTCAACTTGTCTGATAAACCTTTCTTCTCTGTTTTGAGCGTGTTTAGTGCATGTACCCTTTTAACCTCTGGATCTCCGAGTGGTACGTTCATGTCAATCTCTGCAGCTGGTGGGATTTCCTTGTTCCACAGAAACTGTGGCCCCTTGAACCAGTCTGATGCAATGAGCTCACTTGCACTTGAACCTCTGGAGGCAATATCTGCCGGATTTTGCTCAGAAGAAACATATCTCCACTGCTGGGGGGTGCTGTTGAGCCTTATCTTTTGAACTCTATTGGAGACAAATGTGTGAAAACGACGTGCTTCGTTATTGATGTAGCCTAAAATGACCTTAGAGTCCGTCCAGAAATACTCGTCAATCTGTGTCAATCCAAGCTCATCCTTTAACATGGTGCTTGCAGTAATGGAGACAACAGCAGCTGTCAGTTCGAGTCTTGGTATTGTTGTTACCTTAATAGGAGCAACTCTGGTCTTTGCTGTAACTAAAGCACAATGCACTTTATCATCTTTGCTTATATGTCTTAAATATGAGCACTGACCATAACCGCACAAGCTTGCGTCAGAAAAATGCTGCAAATCTGTTTTTGCTATTTGGCCAAAGTCTTTAGGAACATAACAGCGTGGTATTGTGATTTTCTCCAAATTCTTTAAGTCAGCTTTCCAGTTATCCCACACTGGCCTTAGTTCACTGGAAAGGGGATCATCCCAGCTTGTGCCTTGTTTGCATGCCTCTTGAAGCACTCTTTTGCCTGTGAGTATAAAGGGGGAAATGAATCCCAATGGGTCATAAAGAGATGCAACCATAGATAGGATGCCACGCCTTGTAGCAGGTTGGTCGTTGGGAAGAAAGCGAAACCTGAGTGTGTCTGAGTCTATGTGCCAATGAATGCGTAGTGCTCTTTCAAGTTTAGAGTCATTAAATGCCAGGTCACATGCTTGCTGTGGGGAGGCACGTTCTGATGGTGGAATGCTTTCCAACACTGTTTTGTTGTTACTCACAAACTTGTGTAGTCTGAGGCTGCCTGATGCACAGAGTGTCTGAGCCTCCTGAGCTAGCTGAATAGCTTCCTCGATGCTTGCCGTGCTTGTTACACCGTCGTCCACATAGAAATCCTTCATTATGAACTGAGATGCAAGGGGAAACTGTGTCTCATTTTCTTTTGCAAGATGTTTTAATCCATAATTGGCACACCCTGGTGAGGATGTGGCGCCAAAAAGGTGAACCTTCATTCGAAACTCCTGAGGCTCAGTGTCCAGGTTGCCATCTGTCCACCATAATAATCTTAAATAGTCTCTATCTGCTTCATACACATGAAATTGGTGGAACATTTTTTCAATGTCACACAACAGTGCAACTTGATGCCGTCTGAATCTGATTAAAACACCATTTAGACTGTTCAACAAATCTGGCCCTGACAGCAAGTGATCATTGAGACTGTTACCTTTGTATTTTGCTAAGGCGTCGAAAACTACTCTGAGTTTGTCTGGTTTTTGGGGATGATATATCCCGTGGTGGGGAATATACCACTTTTCTCCTTCCTTTGCTTCACTGTGCACTTCCTCAGCATCACCCTTCTCTGTGACTTCACTCATAAATTTTACATATTGCTCCTTGTACCTTTGGTCTTTCAACAGCTTGTTTTTGAGGCTTTGAAGTTGCACAGTGGCCATTTGCTTATTGTCTGGTAAGTGAGGTCTCTCCTTAAATGGAAGTGGCATTTCATAATGTCCTTCATTGTTTTTGTAAATGCCTTCCTTCAATGTATTCAGAAAGAGAATGTCATCCTGAGACACTGATCTGTTATCTGTCATCCTTAAAGTCAGACTCGAGAACCTTGAGTGCATCAGCTGGGGTCATTAAAGGAAGCTCTTTGACTGTGACTCTGTGACACACAGCAGACATGGTAAAAGAGTCACTGTGGGATGATGTGGGTCCTACAATACTCCAGCCCAGTGCTGTTCGGACTGCATAGGGTTCGTTCTCTCCTCCTAAGATTACCTGCCTTGGAGCTAATGCCTTGGAGCAATTGTAGCCAATTAAAAGCCCAACTTCACATTCTAGTTGTGAGGGAATCTCATTCACTATTACCTTAAGATGATTCCACTGTCTTGCCGTTTCACAGGAAGGAATGTGGGAGCGATAAACTGGTATACAGTCTTTAGAGGCTACAACTCCTCATTTCTGAGGAGTTGTAGCCTCTCACCTTAAGACCTAAGACACGTTCACTTGGCACAACAGCCTCTTTACCAAGCATTGTAGTGAGCCTTAACCTTATTGGGGTGGACTTAGCCTGGAGATCATTAGACACATCTTGGTCAATGAACACCGTGTCACTTTGGGTGTCTAAGAGTGCATAAACAAGCCTTTCTTTACCTGGTTGTTGCTCTGAAGAAACCCATACTGGTATGATCATGGAAGTGCTTACACATTGTTCATTGGTTTCTACATTGAGTGACAGGGTAGTTGCAGCCTGTTCTGTGTTGGTCTGAATTGGGTTTGTGGCTGATTTAGCATTGTCGTAGTTGAAGTCATGCAGACAGGTAGGGTGTTTTTTCTTACACATTTCACATTCAAGTCTGTAACGACAGTCCTTTGCACTGTGTCCGGGCTTGAGACAGCCGTAACAAAGCCTTTTCTCTTTTACATATTTCCTTCGTTCCACAAGTGATTTGCCTTTGAACAGGGGGCAGTTGTGAAGTTTGTGTCCGTTGTCTTGACAGAGCATGCATGGTAATTTAATGTTTGACCTTTGTTTTGTGTTTTCTGTCTCTGTTACCACCTGTGTGTGGAGAACACTGGAGGTGAGCCCTTTTTCTTTCTGGTAACTTTTACCAGTGGTTTTGGTGAAGTCTGTAGAGTGGAGAGCCTGAAATGATGTGATTGGATTGCATAAGATCTCTGCTTCAGAAGACATGAACTCAGCAAAGTCCCTTAAACTTGGAAACCTTCCACTTTCTTTCATGCTCTGAGTGGCTTGACGATTCCACCTAGCTGCTGCCCAGTTTGGTAACTTCTGAACAAGCTTTTGGTTCTCCTCACAATCATTGAGAATGTTTAAACCTTCTATGTGGGGCAGAGCTTCATGACATGTTTGAATGAAATCAGCAAATGCTCTAAACCCTGTAGAGTCATTCGTTTGTATCTTTGGCCATTTTGCGAGCCTTTCTCTGAACGCCTTCTGTACAACAAATGGATGTCCATACCTTTGGTTGAGGCGTTCCCAAGCATCCTTGTATGCGTCACTGTCGTTTCTGTAGAAGATGCCATCAAGCATTTGTCGAGCTGAACCTCCTATATATTTCTTTAAGTAGTGCAGCTTGTCTGCGGGTGAGATGTTCTTTTTATCAACGAGTGAAATAAATGAAGCTTTCCACTCGATGAACTGTATTGGGTCACCTGTGAACGTGGAGGGCTCTGGCATTGGCAGTCTGTTCATGGCGACACTGTCCTGTAATGCTTGGGCTAAGTAAAGGATGTTTGCTTGTGGAGGTGAGTCGGATACAATGTTACTGTTAGTGACTTGAATGGGAGCAGAAACTGTGGGGGCCTTCTGAGCTGCTCTGCTACAGTCAACATGAACACTGCTCTCACTCTTTATCTCCTGATCATAAGTTATCAGTCTAGCTCGTGCAGCCTTTAACTCCCTTTCAGACTTTAGTCTCTCTAACTCACGTTTCTGAGATTCAAGCTCCTTTCTCTGCCTTTCCTCTAAAAGTTGAATCTTTTCCTTTTGTTTTTCTTCTTCTAATAACACCTCATACTCTGCTTCCTTGGCTGCTAATTCAGTGGCAGCCTCTGCTCTCTTTACGGCTACTACTGACCTTGGAGAGTTTGACTTACTGGCAGATGAGGGTTTACTTGAGTGAGTGACCGATGAACTGTAAATGGATTGAGCATAGTCTGGTTCAAGAAGCTCGCGTAGGCGTGTCTTCACTTTGCCGCTGTCATAGTCATCTATGCCTGAGAGTCTTTCGTGTGCAACCTTGATAATGTCTTTTGTGACTGCTTCGCATGCATCTATAAGTCGCCTTGTGTCACTAGAGGGAGTAATGCTTTCCCTAATTTCTGCATACAGCTTTATGACATTGTCTCTTTCTTTCTCTATGATGTCCATGAGTGAGGCAATTTCACTGTTTGTTATGTCTCCTTTTAACTGCTCTCGTGTTGTACGTATTTGTTTTTTCCATTGATCATAGACTTTCAGAAGTCGTTTTTCCCTTTTATGGGCCTCCTCCTCCTGATATACTTGCATTTTTTCTGTAGGCCTCCTTTGACGAACGGAGCATGGAGGCTCCTCTTCCTTGTTCACCTGGAGGTCCTCTGTGGACTCTGTTTCCTTTTCAGATATTTCCATGCTGAAGATAGGGCAATACAGTTGACCATCAGATCCCAGAAGACGTTGATTGAAGCCGTGGAGCTGGAACCTTGTAACAGCTTTCGCTGGGACCTCGGTGCTGAGCGCGGGTTGAGCTCTTCTCAGCTTGAGGCGAACTCTCACTCAGCTTGGGTCAAGCTCTTACTGTAGCGTCCCGGTTGAAAAGATGGTCTCTTTAACTGATGGTTCACGATCCTTTTATTTGAAATGCCTTGCACGTGAACACACCGTAAGAGCTACAAAATATACAGAATAAATATACATTAATAACTCAAACAGTATGTTGCCTTTAACCTTTTCCTTTGCTTTAAATTACAACCTTTTAACATTGTTTTCTATTATTTCCTGCACCATGAAACTAAAACGAGATATGCCATGTTCCAACATTCTATGACTTTACACCAGTGGTCCCCAACCTTTTTTGAGCCGCGGACCGGTTTAGTGTTAGAAAATATTTCCACGGACCGGCTTTTAAAGTGTGGCGAATAAATACGTCAAAATAAATGATACGACCATAACCAAGTGTGATATTTTCTACGTATAATAATAAAAAACGGGAATCCACTTTGTATTCGTATGCAACTCTATCAGCAGCGTTCTCGTAACATCCCGCCTCAACATGAATAACAGGCTCTCTGCCCACAGCGCTCCCTGGTCAGCTGTTAGAGCCATGGTAAAACATGCCTTCAAAATAAGATACACCGCAAAAACAAATACAGTAGAAATCACCTCAGTCGGATTCAAATGGCCCAGTTTGGGGTCTATTATCGAATTTCGCTGCAATGGCTTCTGCTTCATCTATGAATTTGCTTCTGCAAATTTTATAATCTGAAATTTTACTCGTAAGTGCAAGTTTGTAGCTTACACTTGCCACGATTGTCCCCGGTGAAATGAACTGATATAAACACTAAAACAATTTCCAGGCGTTGTTAGTGTGTGTGTAGTTGTGCACGAACGAGCCGATGCATGGAAGTGGGCGGACAGGAGCTGAGGAGGGTTTTAGCGCTAAACTCATCCAGTTTATGCGATCACATTTAACTGGAAATTTATTACAATGGGACCAGATTTTTCATCCGAGGTAGGTGAATATCCGACGGATTTATGTGATGATTTTATTGGAATTAATGTTAGGAAAAATCAGGACCTGCAGATGCCATCCAACTAGAGCGAAAACCCGATTTGTGCGACTTCGACTTAGGTGATTTTTACTGTATAAAGCGCATGAAAAATACAACTCATCATAACACTGAATCAGTGTAAGCCCCCTGAGCTTGTTTCTCTGATACTCATTTTTGCTGGCTTCTGGTTTGACTGGGTTCGGCCGATTTCACATGGAGCGTGGCTGCAGAGCCGCAGTGTCAAGCGCTGGAGAGTCAGTTTGATGGCTGGGTCTACCTCACTGCTATCCCCGGTGTTGATAAATAAAAATGGTAAATGGACTAGTTCTTACATAGCGCTTTTCTACTCTTGTTGAGCACTCAAAAATTTAAAGAAGCGTTATGTAGGTCAACCAACCGATTTCGTTAGACAGGCCTGAAGCTTCTGGGTTTAATTTAAGCGGTGACGTATCATGTGAGCAGAAACGTCTTGACACGTCAAGAGGAAGTCATGGAGGGAAGTAACGGAGCGAATCCGCCCATTTTTCAAAATAAAATATAGTTTAGGCGCAGATAATAAGTAAAACGGAAATAATTTAAGTTATTTATTCTTTATGTGCGGCCCGGTACCAAATGTCCCACGGCCCAGTACCGGTCCACGGCCCGGGGGTTGGGGACCTCTGCTTTACACAACACAACACCGAAGCTTGTAAACCTTAGCATGACTAATTTACATGAGCACCCTCTAGTGGATGCGAACGTAATTGCAACACTTAATAGCAATCTGTATGCTTCGTGAACTATAACTATATATGCATTGACACAACAAAATGCAAATACCAACCTTGTTCCCTCATCAACCAGGTGCTGAGCAACCATTTACAACTTAAAATTATGCCTTAACAATTCTTTTCTCCGTCCTTTACCGTGGACTGCACCTTCTCTCTGTACACTGGACCTCGCGCTACTGCTGCAGTTTGCGACAATCGATTTACGGCCTTGTCGTTCTGAGCCTTTCAAAATAAAAGCATTAGCGGCTTTACTGCTGCAGCAGAATAACAAACACTCATTAATCAATTTACCATAAAGAAAATATCAGGTCAGTTACACCGCCTTTGAATGTTAAAAACCTATAAGTACGCCGCAGGATTTTCATACTTCTACCCGAGAAAATATCTCGAAACCAAAGAGCACAAAAATATCATCCAATATCAAAACCAATAACGAAACCAAAGCTGAAAAAACTGAAGAGCTGGAAACAGAATTATTTAGCATAAAAGAAGATTTTAAAAATGAAAAAGATAATTGCGAGAAACAGCAAGAATATGAAAAGCAATTAGCTGCAATCTGGAGTGCGGCCGCTCAGGAAATGGCAGAATTACAACAATCTCACGAACAGGAACTGGAAAGAGTGAGATCTGAGACCCTTGCTGCTGAGCGTGAAGTCAAACACGATTGTGATCTAAGGATCAGTGCCTTCAAGACAACAGTGGCATATGTTGAAGGATTATTTCAAAATCAGGTCCAAGAAATGAAGGAGGAATGCAAGGATGCAAATGAAAAAACCTGCGAAAAAGACGATATGATTGAAAGTCTTAAAAACAAGCTACAAGACATGGAAGACATCATTAAAAAAGAAAAAGCTGCTCAGGTCTACGAGCGTTTAGAAATTTGGGATAGAAACCAAAACATGAAGGCTTTGCTCAGCAGCGAAGTCCAGGAAAACAAGGAGAGGGAAGCAACAATTGAAAAGCTCGAGGCTGAATTGGAAGCCGAGAAGGCAAAAACTGACACGATATCCGAAGACTACCATAACAATTTTCATCAATGCCTTGATTTAAATTATAAAAATACTTCATTGAATGAGACAGTGAATGACCAAAAGAGGAACAACAGGATGCTGGAAGAAAGACTCCGTCTGACCGAACTGAATCCAGACCGTTTCAAACAGGATCTGGCTCTCTGCACGGAAGACTTTGAAAAGGCTTTCCCTCACGCATCTCACAACATAGACCCGGCCTTCCAACAGTTCCGGAGGAAGTCCCTGGCCATGAAAAAGAAATATTTACAAGGTTTACCCCTGAGCCAATGTGAAAAGGAGGCATTTGAATTTGAAGCAGAATGTTTAGCAGAACAAATAAAACAACGTGACCAAAGAATTGAAAGATTATTAAAGGATCTTGAAAAGCAGAAAAGGGACACCGCTGCAGATGGCAGATCTCTGACCACAGCACAAACTTATGAATGGCTACAATCTTTGCTTGAAGAAAAAGGTGAACAAAAGCAAGATATCTGTCATCTGAAATATCAACTACAGGATCTTGAGTTAGAACTGAAAAAAGAAAGGGAGAGGCGACGTCAAGGTGAGACACCGACAACATCTGCGCCTCAACCTGAAACTGCAGTGCCGGAAACTGGTCCAGGCACTGTCAGACGCTATCAGCCTTTCCGTGTTTTACCTCCTATAAGAAGACCTCCTTCTTCGTAGCGTGGCTGTAAAAAGTAGAAAGGCGGCTGCCTTTCTATAAATGTGATATTTATTCATACAAATGTATGTAATGTATGTAATGTATCTATGTAAACTGAACTGTTGGCTGACATGTAGCTCCTGTGATCCCACCGGCCGTCCCTGGAAAGGGGGATCTCTCTTTGAATTGCCTTTCCCGAGGTTTCTTCCTCATCGGTCTGGCCTCTGGGGGAGTTTTTCCTCGTCTTCATAGAGAGCCTTGGGCTGGATCGGGAGCTCCATGACAGCAAAAACAACAAATAATAATAAAAAATAAATAAATTTAAAAAAGGTTTCTTTTAGATTTTTTCCCCATGTGTAAATTGCCAGCCTTAAACCTTGGTTAAACACATTCCCATTATTCATATGTGCTCTGACAGGAAAACTTCAAAGTTAACATTCCATTTTTATTCATTTATTTATGTTGTGGCACAAATCATTAAATAAATTGAAAAGGATCAAACATGGTCAAAAACGGCATAGAAGCAATCAGCTGAATTTCAACAGCTTCTAGTGGGATCACGGCTTTGCAAAAGTCTCACCAATTATGCAATCAAGAGTATATTAATAATGCTGGTGTCAAGACAACCTGTTCTACTGTTTTCCCCCTTTATTGCAAGCTTATTATAGTTAAGGAAAACTGACATTGAAAAACACATTTTTGGTAACTGAAATAAATAAAAACGATAATTAAAAGGAAAAAAAAAACTAAAACTGAATTGTGGATTTATAAAACTAACTAAACAAACTGAAATGAGAAATAAGATAACCTTCATTTTCTTTTCAGTTTATTTAAAAGACTTGTGGATTGACATGAAATCATGTTTCCGCTCTAGCAGTTTCGGCTGGGAGCATTATCCATAAGAGGAAGGAAAGACTGTGCAGAGGGACGTGACCAGTTTCTGGATTTGCCAGTATTCAGAGGGCAGGTCTGTGGCGGTCTCTGGATGCCGAATTCAGTGGAATTCTCAATGAAACGGTCCACTGGAAGGGCTCCTGCTGAGGTCTTCCTAAAACACAAAAGAGCAGCTTCTGACTACAGATTTCAGCATCAACGGTTACATAGAAAAACAAAGGGATGGAATATATTATGCATTCTTTTTCTGGTATTTTAAACAGAAAACAAAGCTGGTTATCCCACAGAAGAATAAAAATTCAGGTTTCAAGCCTGAACAGAAGCTAAGCAGCAGGAAAATGCCAGCTTGGCTATTGAGGCAAACAGAAATGCAGATGACACTGTGGGAACTTAACTGCAGCTACTAAATGTCTGGCGTACATTCTGAAGCTACAACACATACCTGAATAATAGTATAAACAGACGATACTTAGCTGAATAACAGTCTATATGTTGTATATAATTTAAAACCCATGGTGAAATATTATATTAAATACATGTGTTGACTTGAAATTTGCACAGCGAAAAGTACTAGCTTATTTAGAGTTAGAATTAAATGAATGTCATTTAACTTTTTTTTTCTTTTCTTTAGTTTAGATCAATATACTAATGTCTTTCTTCTGTCACAGGTATAGTGGATGCTGCAGCTGCAAGGATAAAGGAGCTGGAGCAGAAAGTGATGGAGCTGGAGAACCAAATAAAGCAGCTGACATTCCTCACAGAGCAGCCTAAGCTGGGTCGTTTCTGCTTAACTGATGAGGAATTCTGCTTCTTCACACGATTCCCCTCTGAGGAAATATTTAAGTTGTTCTGGGAGTCTGTTGAACCATCAGCTTCTAGGATTATTTACTGGACCAAAGCGCAGAGGGACGCATATGAAACGCCCAGTCCTCATCATAAGCTACACCTCATTGATGAGTGTTTCCTGTTCCTTTGCCGCATTGCTGCTGGACTCACCTTCATGGATGACTTGAAAGCAGGTGCAAGCTACTATGCCTGAAAAATTTCGCCAGTACTGCCCAGAGGTTCGTGTGCTGATTGACTGCACAGAGTCAATCAGCACACGAGGCAGCAACATCACTCACACTACAGTCTGAAAGTTTCTCAAATTATAAAAATCACACAACTTTCAAAGGACTGATTGGGGTTGCTCCCTGTGGTGTCATCACATTTGTTTCACAGCTTTACACCGGATCCATCTCAGATCGGGAAATAATTCTGAGGTCTAACTTCTCCCACCTACAGCAGCCAGGCGATGGAGTGATGGCTGATAGAGTTTTCCAATTGAAAACATTTTAGCAGAAGTAGGAGCCACCTTGATCATCTCTCCTTTCAAGAAGTCTGCTCAGTTCAGCAGGGAAGATGCAGAGAAGACACAAGCAATAGCACATCTAAGAGTGCTGGTGGAAAGGGCAATCCGCAGAGTGAAAGAGTACCACATCTGGGATGGGGTTGTTCCGCTTTCCCTCACAGGCTCCGTCAACCATCTTTGGGCCATTTGTTGCTTGATGTCAAACTACCAGGGTCCCCTGTACATCAAGGAGGATAAACCTGTTTGAATCATTTTTAGAAATTCTCTGGTCACATGCATGAATTTGAATCAACTCTGTGCAAAAATCTGCTTAAAACACTCAAACCTGTCACTTTTCTTATTCCAGCTACTAGTTTTCTAGTTGTCACTGTTATTGACCAGATATTTTTGTATGCTGTTACTTGTGTTAAATGATACAGAATATTAACTGAATGCTACATGAGTGAAAGTTAATGTAAATACTACTTTTTAATGAATGTTTTTAAGTATAATAAATCTAATATGTTTTTGACCAATGTGTCTGTGGCTCACGTAAACACCAGAAAATCCCACAGGGTTCACCCAACCTTAAATCTTCACTCTAATCATAATACAAGATAAACTGATGTATTTAAATTTAAATTTATAAAAATATGTAACTGTACATAAGTGTGAGTCATTTCAAACTGAATTACTGCGGCACACCAGGGGGCTTCTGTAAATAAAATGTCCAAAAAGCTGAAAAATACTTTCACAATGTTCATGTGGTTCTCAAAAAAAAAAAAAAAAAGGCACAATTCAAGCTAATAATAAAAATTTAATCAGACAGATCAATATGCCAACAAACACAACAACATAATAAAGCAAACAAAACCAACAATTTTCAACATATTCTTAATTTCCTGTCTATAAACTGTCTACAATTTTGATTTTAGGTTCAGGTAGACATCCATATAGACATGATAATAAAATGTGTCAAGCTTGTCTCTCATGGATTTTATGAGTCCTTCATCCCTCCAGATCCTCTGAATGGTCACATCAGACTGAGTATCTGTGATGATATCACACCATTCAAGACCAGTAATGGCAAGCTGCCCCTGCACCTGCCAGTAGTACTTGTGAGTGGGTTTCAGCAGCCACATCTCCAACTACTTTAAGGTGTTTAACCTCCATGACCGATTCCACATTGCAGCACTTTACCTCTGCGAGGCCGAATGAGGGTGATGCTGTAGGGTCATAAACCCTTGTATCTGGGCTTGCTCCAAGGTGGGGAGCATCTGGATGGATGATGGCTCCACATGGCAGCACTGACACATTGCGTGTGTCAGAGTACTGCTTTCACACTTCTGGTTCCAGGTCCTGTCCTCTTCTCATGTCCCTGGTTTGTGGTGTACCTTTGATGAGTCTTGCTGCCAGGTCTTGGGAAGAAGTTTCTCCAGAAACATGGCATGCCTCATAAAATCTGCTGGCTGTGACACGAGCCCGGCGTACCTCAAGCCAGAGCTGGGAGGTAGACTGTTCCTGTGATGCTTTTTCTATCATGGCTGCTTGTGTGGCAGTCATTTTTAGGCTTTCCAGGTGACATTTCTGTTTGTAGTTTGGTGTGAAGTCAAATTTGGATTGAAATCTGTAATTATGTTTTGGGCATTTCCTGCCAGGATGAAGACCCGGGGCAGACTCAGGACATGCTGGAGCAATTACGTCTCTCAGCTGGGTTGGGAACACTTGAATGAAAGAGCTGGGAGAGGTGGCCGAAGAGAGGGAGGTCTGGGCATCTCTGCTTTGACTGCTACCCCTGCGACCTGGATAAGGGGCAGGAAAGTGGATGGATGGGTGGATAAATTGGCAAATCTATATTCCTCCAAAGATTTTTGCATGAATAATGGCTGCAAGAAAATGTAGTAGTTTAGTTACAGTAGTACAGGGCTCCATTTAAGCTAAAATTACAGTATGTCTTGAGCGAATTGTATATCCCAACTGAATATGTGCTAAAAGCTTTCTCTGTCTGTTCAACTTATAAATGAACTTCAGCTGTGACAAAACAGACAGCGGGTAGCGAACAGAGGTCTTCATAAAGAAGGTTAAGAGTGTGTTGGGTATTGGTTGGTTGTACTGCATAAAGTAATGAGAAATAAAATCCATTAGTTCCTTGGCTATAAACAAATGCAAAAAAATGGAACTAATAAAACTAAAATGGACTCTTTCAAACAAAACAAAATTGAACTGAAACAGGAAGCTTGAGTCTCAACACACCTGCTGGTAACACACTGCCCCCTGCTGGTGAAGGTTTGAATCATATTTTGCAGAGGGTAATTACAAAAAGTACCCTTAAGCACTAGATTGAGTTTTGGCTGTCTGAACTTTTTAAATGGACTCTGTGGTCCTGTGAAAAAATATTCTTCAGTAGCACACTCTTCCTTCCCTGCCATCAGTTTCCACCTGCCAGCATTTTTTTGTAAGACTATGCACCACCTCCCACTGTCTAAATGCGTACACCACCTCCTTCAAACTCAAGACACTGAAGTAATAAGACAGCCATCCCAGAGGAACTGATCTTCCTCACATTCCCAATGAGTTACGGTTAAGAAACCCACTGCAGTGAAACCGGGGAAGATACAGAGGAAAAGCGGAACAAGATCAAAGCAGAACAATGTGAGAACATTAGAAACACTGAGCAGAAGTGACCTCTTTTCTGAGAATCGAGCTCCTACACTACCTACTGGGTTCTGAAAGCTGTAGCCATCAGTAATTTCATCTCTAACAGTCCGTTCTGCTACAGCACTGACTTTTCTCTCATTTTGATTGCTGTATTTTCCAGAATAAAGTTTTTGTTCAGTGTATTTCTAAGAATGAAGGTCAGAAATATAAGGGGGGGGGGGGGGGGGGGGGGGGGGGGGGGAAATCAAGCATTTAGGAATCATTTTCTGATTCTGGACCTTTGTGTTAAAGTAGGAACAATAAAACAAGAGACATGTTCTTACCTGTAGGGATTTATTAAATATCAAAACACATTAAATTACAAATTACAACTGACCTTATTTTTTTATTTACATAAAACAGAAAGCACAGAAGCTAAATACCAACACAGACTTGTTGGCTTAAAGGCAAAAAGTTTCCTCTGCTGTCTCATCAGTAGTCCTCAAGCTGGGTGTGAAACCCTGAGAGAAGTTGTGGCCCAACAGATTCACAGGAAATCAATCAGCACCATAACAGCAGGAGAATTTTTAAAAAACAGATTAAAACTCCAGTGTGCAAAGTACAAAAAGAAAGAGCGGACTGCCTGCAAACTGCAAACAGGTTAAAACATTCTTATTTGGTGCATAGATGAGGATAAACATTAAATCTGGATTCATTAATCTTTTTGTTTAAAGGCTAAAATATTGTTTGTGACCTGCACAAGTTCATTAAGAGGCTCACGAGATTTATTTTTATCTTAAAGTCTAGCATGAGAGTAAGTGGTCAGCAGGTCAACCAAATGTACCGAGGAAACAAATTTTCTGTTTTGACACTTAAAACAAAAATAAAAGCAGTGCTGGTGAAATGAGCCGAATAACGAGAGGAAACACCTGGCTTTGTGAACTCTTAGTGGTTTGGGAGTTCAGTGCAAACGGTAAATTAAGCAGAAGCATTTTAGAAAAAGCAATTAAGGCCATTCTTTAGTTCTTCCTCTGTGATTGTTAAAATGCCTTAAAGTGTTTGATAAAAGTGGCGTTAGTTGTCAGGAGAAGTCACTCCTTCTGCTCGAGGTCTGTAAAGTCATTCACACTTTTTACGCAGACCGTAGCTCCATCAGCTGATCTGGGCTTGACTGCCAGCACCTGTCCAATCAGAGTCTCTACTTTCTCTGTAGCTTGGCAGTCTGAGGCTCCACAGATCAAAAAGCTACCTCTGTATCTGCTTTCAGACGGGGGCATCGAAGGCTCTCTGGGGTTACAAAAGCAGTGGCGTGTGTTCTCCTTTCGGCTCAGTGCGCTTGGTGAGCTGCCGCACTCGGGCCAGGAGGCGGCTGGGCAGAGAAGGGAAGTGGTGGCTCGGGTCCAGGACGTTAGTCTTGCGGCGCTCGCGCTCCTGCTGCCACATGAGATACGGGCTGGGCGGGAAGAACGGCCGGGAGCGCTCGCGGTACAGTTGCAGGACGATGCCGCACACACCGAGCACCACCCACACCGTGATCGTGATGTAGTCTGGATAAATAAAAACAAGAGGACATGAGTCTAAGTAACTTGTCAGTAACCTGACTGTCAGTGTTGCTGAGGTCTTCATGTACTCACCGATGGTTTGAAACGGCACATCGGTGAAGACTGCACTGAAGTTGTTGTTGAGGAGGCGTTTGAGGATATTCAGCGTGATGTAAGAGAGGCTTGTGTAAATGTAGCTGTTGATGGCCAGAATGACAGCATAAGCACCAACGATCCCACATGTGGTGATGTTTCCCTGAAACAAACACAAACACACACATTTTTACTGTGTGACTGGGTTATTTAGCTGGCTATAAAAGCTGAACACACAAAAAATCTGTGCTATACTCTGGGTGTTGTAATTGTGTTTTGGATAGAGCTATTTTGCCCAAAGGAGACACTGAACTCCCCCCGTGCTCCCTTTGGTACAGGAAGGAGAGTGGGGTATGTGTAACAGATACCCCACTCTTTGCTAGGGCAAAACCACTGCGTGGAGTTTGCACGTTCTCCCCGTGACTGTGTGGGTTCTTTCTGGGTGCCATAGGTGTGAAAGTGAGTGTGAATGGTTGTCTGTTTCTTTGACCTGTGACCTGCTCAGGGTGTACCCTGCCTCTCACCCTATGGCAGCTTTGATAGGCTCCTCTTATTCACCCAAATTAGCCAATAAAAACCGGCTACTTTCTCAAAAACCTCTGGTGCTGTATGTGTCTCACATAGAGCACCAAACAGCCTGACGCTGGCTCTGGATAATACAGTCTTTCAAACTACTGCGTCTGCATTTATCTAAGAGTCATTCTTGCTTTGACCACCAGGTCACGCCAAATTAAACACCCTCAAACTGCTACGCTGCCTGCAGTGGGTTAAGGTGTTACATGAATTACCTCTCTGGGCCAACGCACAAAGAAGAGGGGAATGATGAGCATAATGCTGCAGAACGTCACCCAGAACACAACATCTGATTTCCTGTACACATCGAGGTCACCTGGAGAAACACATGGAACATACGGCATTGTTTAACATTGTGTTAAATGTTTAACACTAGGCTTCTTTTTGTCACGGACACACAACAGAAGGCAGATTTATTCCATACCTAGTGGAGTGAAGAGGACAATGGAGGCGACGAGGAAGCCGAGCATCAGGCCGACCACAATCACGACCACGGCCACGACTGAACCAAAACGCCACCATATCATTACCAGGATGACCCCGCCCACCACGCCCACCACCCCTGACAGAGTCAGACGGACTGCAGAGAGAAACACAGACAGTGGTGAACAGGATGAAATGCAAAATCCTAAACATTATGTGAAAAGACTGAAAGCCTAGAAAAAAAACCCTTACTGTCATAGTCCAGTTCTGTGGTCCGTGTGATGAGGACAAAGAAGAAAAAGGCTGCAAAGCTGAAACCCATGCAGAACAGCTCTGCGTGACCGCGAGAGGTGGAAACAGAAAGAGAAAGAAAATAAAAAAGGTGGAGAGGGAAGAGAGAGAAGAAAAGCCAATCATCAGATAACAGCAATTCTTTCTCTTCGCACATTTCACAACACCATTGAAGCTCCTGGAACGTCACGGAAGCCACGTGCTCCGGAACAACAGATTCATCAGAGGACTGGCAGCGCGGGCTGATCGAAGTCATGGGTTCAGTTTGGAACAAATGTATTTCTGCACGACACGCCAGGGAGACCACATGAGAGGCACGCCGCTGCTAAAACCCACTGAGCTTCTGACACTAAACTACAAGAGATGCACCACACCTGCCACAGGTGTCAGCTCCACGTCCAATTCAGGCTTTTTTTTTAGTTTCTATGATGAAGTTATTATTTTTTAACCACATCTTCTGATCCCATAATTCTTTCTGCTACCCTGAAATGAACTGTGACTGGGAGCTCTTGTTTACAAGATAAACATTTAGTTGTGAGTTTAATTTGGAAGCTTTAAAGGACTCAGCCTAAAGAGTCACTGAAACTTGAAGTTACATTTCAGCTAAACAGATGACAATGCAGACTTCCCATTCATACTAATAAAGTTATTGACAAATCAACAAAAACTATGAAACAAAATTAAGATGGAGCTGAAAGCAATAAGCGTTTGAGTCACGACAAAACATGCATTCAGAGCTATAAACTCACTAAAATGTCCTGACAGTTTAATATAATGTACTGGGATACCAAAACCACATAAAACAAGAACAAACTACTCACCAATTTTGAAGAATCGATGCCCAAAGAAGCAGACAAACAAGCCTGCCAAGCCAACGATGGTGAAGAAGATTTTTGTAGATATCTTCCCTGAAATATAGTTTATAAACTGCAATCAGAGTAAGGTGGTTTGATAGCTTCTTTACTGCAGCAAAGTGACATTTATTTATTTACAGTCGGAAATCAATGATTCACCAACTTTTTGACTGAGCTCAGAGCCCTGATCATGATTCCTGTGATGATGTTTGAACAGATAATGTGCTGTAAAACTTGGGAAAGCGACGTCAAATTGAAATCAACCTTTATGTGTGCTGTTTGTAAAGCTGGACTAATTACATCAGGAGTGTCTCAGCTCTACCAGATGCACAACAGGGAACTGAAAAATGCTGCTGAGGTACACCTGTGGAGCCAGTGAGAGATCTGTCCAGTTTAATAATTTCATTCTTGAAACTACAGCATTTAGTCCAACAACTTTGTTCTTGAACATTTTTATGTACAAGTAGTCATTGTTTACTAACTCAGCTGTGATTTTTTTTAATTAATTGTTTTGTTACATAATGAAAACTGAAAATTGTGCAGGCTGTTTTGGGGTAGTAGCTGCCCTATGTTGCCAAAACTATTCACTCACCCATCCAAACCACTGAATTCAGGTTCCATGGCCACAGGTGTATAAACCAAGCACCTAGGCATGCAGACAGAATGGCTCGCACTCAGGAGCTCAGTGAATTGATAGGTTGCCACCTGTACAACAAGTCCAGTCGTGAGATTTCCTCACTGCTAAATACTCCACAGTCTGCTGTTAGTGGGATTATAACAATGTGGAAGTGATTGGAAACAACAGCAACTCAGCCGCGGAGACGTAAACCACATAAAATCACAAAGCAGGATCAGTGGATGCTGAGGTGCATAGCGCACAGAAATCACCAACTCTCTGCAGAGTCAATCACTACAGACCTCCAAACTTCATGTGGCCTTCAGATTAACTCAAGAACAGTGCATGGAGAGCTTCATGGAATGGGTTTCCATGACTGAGCAGCTGCATCCAAGTCTTACATCACCAAGCCCAATGCAAAGCATCAGATGCAGTGGTGTAAAGCACACCGCCACTGGACTGTAGTGAAGTGGAGACGTGTTCTCTGGAGTGATGAATCACACTTCTCCATCTGAATAATCTGATGGATGAGTCTAGGTTTGGTGGTTGCCAAGAGAACGGTACTTGTCTGGCTGCATTGTGCCAGATGTAAAGTTTGGTGGAGGGGGGTTATGGTGTTTTTCCTGGTGTTGGTGATGCAGTGAAAGGAATTTCAAGACATTTTAAACAATTTCATGCTCCCACCTTTTCAGTGTCTGACCTCACAAATGCAATTCTGGAAGAATGGTCCAAAATTCCCATAAACACTCCTAAACCTTGTGAAAATCCTTCCCAAAAGAGTTGAAGCTGTTATAGCTCCAAAGGGTGGGCCGACATCATATTAAACCCTATGGATTAAGAATGGGACGTCACTCAAGTTCACATGTGTGTGAGGGCAGACGAGCGAATACTTTTGGCAACATTGTGTATGACTACAGAACACTCAGTGTCTAAAGTGTTCATGACCATAAACAGGCTTCAAAACTGACAGGAGCCATCAGCCAACAAAGGGCCCATTATGTTTGTTGCATTGGATGGTTTGCACACAAACAGTGACATAACCACAACCCCGTCACCATTTATTATGTATGTGGCCTGATTGATAGGTGTCCCCACTCAGCCAAAACCTCACTGTAAGTGCTGGTATAGCAATAGAAGAAGCCACAAAAAAGAAGCAAGGAAACCAAACTGTTGCAACATCTCCTTCTGTACAGTCTGGGAATCTTTGAACTTCTGCACTGTCATCAGTAAAATTGCGGTTAAAAACTACACAAGATGAGGTGACCAATCCACAGGAACCGACACGCGAGGTCACAAAACCTGAAGGTGCAGGATCAACTGAAGCACTATTCGCAAGGGCCACAATGGCAGGTACAACAGGGCCCTTGAGTAAAGCTTTTGTTAGTAAGCAAATAAGAATTTTTCCCCCATTTCTGAAGTTACTCTTCCACATTACTTTGCCATTTAAAAATGGGTTGATTCCTTAAATGACTGAATCCCAAGTTTTTACAGTGCAGCATTCTAATGTTTTTCCCAGCAGGCACCATGTGGCAGAATACTTAAACACATGCAATAACACAACAGGAAGTGTGGTAATAACAGCAGAGGCTCACCCAGTGTTTGACAGCTGTCCAGAGTGGAATTGAAGCTGCAGGCGTAGGTGTGAACAGGCACGTAGGAAGCCGAGGTGTTCAACAGCGGGTCTCTGACGATCACAGAGTAGATTACGCCCTGACCGGGGATGGAGTTGAAAACCATCAAGCTCTTATCTGTCGATTTCAGCGTCGCGACCTGCAGGGAGGAGACTTAAGCAGGCTGCTCTGCCATATTAAACAGCTAAACATCAGCATCCATCATGTTCGCGCTGCCTACCCGTCTGCCATTCCCCATCACGCCCTGCTCGTCGGCCACGGCCTGAAAGCCACTGAACAGGCTGCGCTCTGACAGGTCGTTCTCAGGGAGGAAGTACTGGTAGACGTCGTACTGCAGCCGCCACCGTGTCTCGGTTCCTGTTGATTGGTCACAGGCCGGAGGAACCCCACCTCTGACACAGTAGCAACAGGGAGGAAAAATATGTGCCTTTTCTTTAGTGCCTTGCTCATGTGCACTTGGCCTTTTAAAACAGAGATTACTTCTGCTGAGACTGGTTCAATTATTCTTACAAGCTTAAGTGAATAGAGTGGTTTTTGTGCACTGTGTGGTCAATCAATTCAGTACTTTGATCAATCGACATGACAGTGATAGTAAACTATATATATATATATATTAGTTTCCCCCTAGTTTAACTGCTTTGGGGTGGTCACTGTGCAGTGCTATGCTACAACTAAGGCTGGCATGAAAAATTGAGCCAATTTAGTGCATGCACAGTATTATTTTTTTAAAAACCTATAGCACAGGTAAGACCTGAAAGGATAGAGGGAGTGTCAGCAGGTAGACTCATCACCTGATATAATAACACATGACTCTGGTCAGACAGGAAGAGTTTCAAACGGATCATCAGAACAGTGATTAACAAAGACTTTAGTGTTTAAAGTCTAAACCACTGAAACAATGAGATCCAAACTACATTTATCATGTAACATGCATGCTGTTTGAAAGTTACATTTATAAAAAAATGTGCGGCATTGTCTGACAAGTCGAAAATAAGCAGCATTCAGGGGTGGCAGATGGCACCTACACAAAGCTGCGCAAAGCAAATAAGCTGATGCATTTTCATCTGAAAGCTTTCAGATCAAATCTGAATTGAGTCGCTACAGACCAAACAGGAAATGGCTGTGTGTAAGTGAGCAAAGCCATTTCAGGGCAACCTTTTGGCACACACATGCAAAGCAGAGCATGAGGAGGTTAGGCTGTGTGTGTGTGACACACAGAGCACGAGATAATTTCAAAGAAAATAGAGGCGGTTTGACAACATCGCCTGGCAGATGTTGCTGTTGGTGCCTGTGGCTCAACGGGCTGAACAGGAAGTGAAGAAAACAATAACTGAGTAATGCGTTACCTTTCATATCCCAAGTTGGCAGGTGCAAAGCGGATTGTGGTCTCGTAGAGAGTGTAGTGAATGTAGATGTTTGGGTCAATTTCCAGGTTAAACTCTGTATTACAAGCTCCAGGGACTGGATCTGACACAGAACAAATTCACTGTTAGATGCTGTATTGGACAGGAGGCACGCTGAGGGTCACTTCGCTATGGCAGCATGACTTGTTAAAATATGTTTCAACACAGTAGACAGTCAAAACAAATCAGTGACACTACACACTCATGGTCTGCACGAGTTTCCTCAAGTCAAAAATCACACTGCACTGGCACTTTTATTTAGTGGCAAAAGTGTGTCTTTCTTCTTCTTTTTGTTCTTAACAAAAACTATGTAGCGCACAACTTTCCTTTTTCACACTTCTCACACAAGACTCAAAGACAGTGAAACGAGTCAGAAGAGACGCACACTGATGTGTTTTGTAACGGAGGACAGTTCAAGTGTTACCAGTGCCGAGGTAGGGGAGGATGACCCCAGTGCCTGCCACGGTGTCACCCTCAGGAGAGGACAGGAACAAGGAGAGGGACGTTTGGCCCGACTGGAGAGCTGACAGGAGCCCTGAGTCTGCCGCCGTCAGAGAGACGCCCAAGCCTGGCTCCTGATCCGAACAGAGATATTGATTAGTAAGCAGAGAATATGCAAAGGCACATGCTATACTGTTTATATAACAAAGAACTGTTCGTGTTGATGCTCTGACCTGATGATGGTGTTTGAGCAAAAAAATATACCAAGCATTCACTCAAGGTGGGGAAGTCTGTTTTTTACATGGCTGCCTATTGAATAGTTAGCTTCAATATGTGAACTTCATGGTGGCTCTAGATGAGAGACTGTAGATTACCAAAGTCATGAGGCCCTTATCTCTGAAGACCATGACTATCTAAAAAACTTCCATACAAATGTTGGTGAGCTATTTCTGTCTTGACCAGTCTGGAAAATCAGACCGATTGTAAGATAATCTCATTTATCTCTCAAGCTAAGGTGGAGACATATGTTTCTGTAACCTACAGAAACATTTCTCCTCTTCAGAACATCTCAACACACTCGGTTCTTTGTTTCATGGATTAGTGCGGTATTAACGACTTGCTGGGGATTATGATTCACTGCGGTCTACAGTCCTAAGAAAGTGAACGAGCTGACGTCAATAAATGTTGATGTTTGTCTCCAAAATACGAGCAAAGAGAAAGTTACCGAACAACTTGTGCTATAAAAATAAAGCCATAATTTCCACTAATAGAGTTCCCAAGAAGAATGACAAATGTTCTATTTTAAGAGAGAAACGTTTAGGTTCACTAAGGGTCATCATTTCCTTATGCTCTAATTTTTTAGCTGATGCTACGGCTATGTCCTGGGACTTTCACAACCTTCTATGTGCATATGTGAAAGGCATTAAACGGAAATCATAGCAGCATGACCTCCTGTATAGAACAGAGCAGGCATCACAGATAACAGATATGAGGCTGATTGAGTCAGCGTTAAAGAATGTGTTAGGGTGGGGGTGGACTGCAAAGCAGCTTGCAGATGCACAGCTGTAGGCAGGCTAAAGCAGGTCAAACATGGCAACCTATACAGCATTTGCCTACTGGATGTGTAGAGACATATCAGCGGAGACATCAGGTGATGTGGGCTGGCATTAAGATGAGCAGATATGCAGACTGCAGACAAACTTGACTTCGTGGCCTGCTGTAACTGTACTCCAGTTTCAGCAAAGCCGAATACTTTATTCCTCTGAGCCGCTGAGACGATCCTGCTGCCTGAAATACTCACTGGTATCCAAATGTGTATTAATCTACAACTGAGAAAAGTCCCTAACAAGCACACCATTTTACTTGTTTTTAATGAAATGTTTCCTAAAAAGTAGAGCGCCCTGTAGTTTTAGGATAGAACTGAGCCTTAAAAAGAAAAGTTATAAATTATTTGTGACCTTTAGTTGGTTCTTAAAAACAACACTGTGCCTGCCTCATTTCAAACAATAGCCACTTATACAGTAGTGACTGAAGGACAGTAAGAAAACTCTTTATAATACATATTAAACAATCTTCGTACTGTAAATGTTTTGTTGTTTTAATGTTTGTTAAAACTTTAATAATTTACATTTTGGTGTCCTTGAAAGCAGCATGAATCAATCACTGAAGTGTGCTGCATGGTCTACCACATCCTGAACCGGTCAGTCCTCAGTTCACATGAACAAGTTGGTTTAGAGTTACAGGATGTGTTTAACCAAAGCAAAAATAAAAACAGCAAAAAGACTTCATCCCGTGGGCTCCAACGGGACACTAAAGCCTGACAAACATGCTTCAGCACTGGGACAGCAGAGCCTAATGATGACCAAGAGGCTTTACATTATCTGTATTCTGTCTCACATGGAAAGATTTTTGCTTGTGACAAACATCATTCTCAGGCAATGATCTGAATTACTATTGTGTGACAGGCCTGGCAGCACAGAAGATTTGTGCCCCCACAGCATGACTCTCAGTCCGACTGCTCTATAATAACTGCATTGTATAACGATACTCTTGTTGAGACAGAGGCTGCTGGAGTACGCAGAGATACGCCAATAAATGCAGGCTGTAGTTATGTAATGAGCTGCAGAGGTAGGCCTGCATCAAACCCAAATATCACAAGTGAGTACAAGTCTGGCAACACTTAGTCAGCAACAGGAAACACACAACACTGATTCGATTTAGCGTAGGTTCCATTTATGAAATCATTTCCTATCTGAAAATGCTCAGGGTGATCTGTTTTTGTGCTTCTGGTTGAAATATCTAGTCGGCATGGACACCAATAACCTCGACAGCTGATAAGCAACAATAAACAGAAATGAGGATCTTGCGGTTATCACGTCAAATGAGCTAGAGTTGAATAAAGAAAGAAAAAAGGAAATTGGTGAAAAAGAGATAATATAAAAGGAAACTGATGCATGCAGTGTGCATATTCACTTTTTATTAACCTTCACTTGCAGCTATTTTGAAAGCACACTTCCTGATTTTCTTTCTCTGAATTTCTTCTTGCATGGTTTGGTGACTGCTGCTGATCTGCTACACGTCAACCTTTGAAGTTCACTTGCGTCAGTAAGGAGAGAGATCTTCTAATGGTGACGAGAGTCTTCAATCACATGGATTTGTTTTCTGCTGTCTCCATCACCAGAAAAAAAAAGGTTAAACTAAATTACTCCTCATTGCTCCTGTGTGCTGCACAGACCCAAACGGCGCTGTCTCCTGAGACTTCTGGGACTGACGCCAGAAGTTTCCCCCCCAGAAGACACCCTGTCTGCCACTCATGACCAGAGGACTGTAGATCAGCTGACTGTGGCTTCTCTCACAGGGTCACCCACAAAGCCTCATTCATTAGCCAGATGTAGAACTAACTGCCTGTTCGTACACTACGAAACATGCCTGTAATTTCATTTATTTTACTTTGTATTTTTGCTGTGTCATTCCACTGCATCTCTGAAGGAATCGCCCAATTGAGATTACACATCCGATTTGCTGATATAACAGGAAATTCCCCCTCATTAACTTTTTGTTAATGTTAATAATTAACGTTAATGATAATTCGGTGTCTAAGCTAACAGCTCAGGTCAGTGTCTCAGAGTTTTACTGGCCCGTGTATATTCTCACTTTTATTTTTAGATTTGTTTTTTAAAATATTAACCTCCTGAGACCCTGCGCCCTCAAATGGAGACATTACAGTCTGGCTTGGCTGCACCTTACACTTCATTCTGCTCAATAGTGTTTTATACTTTGTTAATTAAAGCATTTTGACTTTGTTGTGTTATGCTATAAAATAAACCCACTTTTTTTTTTTTTTTTTTTTAAACAAAAGTATGTAGCAACCATGTAACAAAACACAACTTCCTGTTCAAAGAGGAAGCTTAGTTTACATATCAGGTCCATCTAATCACAACTACCAAGGAGAAATTAAAAATCCATCACAAAGAGGAGATCAGGATTCAGGAGGTTAATACAATTTAATTAATATAATAATTTATTTATATTTTATATTACTCTAAATCTGCAAAATAATGTTTCTAAAGCCTTGAAATAAATAGGTCTCATAACCCCATGCCCCCTTTTTAGACTCACTCCTGCTTTTCCACTGTGTGAATGGAGCAGCCACACAGTTCACTTTTCTCCACGCTGGAGCTTACTGATCAGGTGGATTGGTGAAGAACTCCCTCGAGCTGTTTCCCAGTAAAGGTTTTAATGGTGAATAGAGCGACAAGTGCTGCTGTTTTGGATGCTAGAAAAATGTTTTGGTGCAGTGAGCAGGCGCTCGCCTTGCAGCCGGAGGGTTGCCGGTTCGAGCCCCTGTCCCTGCACTGCGTTGTGTCCTTGGGCAAGACACTTAAACCACATTGCCTAATGGTAGCGCCGGTCTCTGGCTGCATGACCGCAGATGCTCGTCTCTGGATGAGTGATCTGGAACGATCATTTCGTTGTGTGCCTTGTGAGTTGAATCTAATCTAACACCCGAGCTCACTGTCTCTGTAACGACGCCACCTCTTTGAGCTTCACTATGTGTGTGTGTGTGTGTGGGTGTAGCCTCCATGTTAAACTATGATGTCGTCATCATCGTCACTATTAGTCTATTTCTATTACTATTCACACCTGTTTTTAGTTGTAAATGCAGCTGCAATGCACTTATATCAGCACTAACAGTACACTAGCTTGTGACCTCCTGAAGCCAGGTAAATGCTAATAACTGGCCAGGTTAACGTTTATGTTTACTGCTGGAACAGGAGCTTTACTGATCTCTCAAAATTTCTCCTGAAGTGTTGTGAACCTCAGCTATTTCAGCGGGTAATGAGGGGTGAGGCTGTGTGCCTGCCTTCCTGCAGCAGTGCTTTGTGAAGTTGTGCATCAGCTGGAGGAGGCAAAACGGCACTGTTGGTATGGATACTTCTGCAAATGAGTATCTAATCTGATTTTCATTTTTAGTATTGATTAGTATCTGAGTAACACTCTTTTGACAACCCTGGTAGCCTCCGCATTGGTTAAATTCCCATAATCCACAGTTGCTACACATCTGCAACATGATGTTTGTGGTGTTGGTGCATTTTGAAGCATTTTTTTTTTTATGTAACTATTGATCAAAGTAATACGGTCTACTGTGAGGTAAGCCTAATCTTAAAGATGATGCTTCAGTTTTGGGGAGTGTTATTAGCCTTTTACTCAGAACTAATCATCAGCTCTATGTACAATCCAATCAAATAGTGACGATAGCATTAGCTGATAACTTAGCACTCCATTCTTTTCATCTAAATATGATCACTTCTGGTACCAAGTTGAGTCCACAAACCAATGGGTGACGGCCCTGTAGGTACGTCCATCTTTTATATACAGCCTATTACTGATAATGAATTAATGCGTGAAGACCTGTGAGGTGATTTTTTTTTTTTTTATTGTGGAAACAGTTATTGGGCAGCACGGTGGCGCAGTGGTTAGCACTGCTGCCTCACAGTTAGAATACCATCTGGAAGGCCTGGGTTCGATTCCACCTTGGCCGAGGCCTCTCCCTCTCTCTGTGTGGAGTTTGCATGTTCTCCCCGTGCTTGCGTGGGTTTCCTCCGGGTACTCCGGTTTCCTCCCACATTCCAAAGACATGCACTTACTGGGGTTAGGTTAATTGGCTACTCTAAATTGCCCATAGGTGTGACTAAGTGCGTGAATGTGAGTGTGAAAGGTTGTCTGTCACTCCGTGTTGGCCCTGCAACAGGCTGGCGACCTGTTCAGGGTGTACCCTGCCTCTCGCCCTATGACAGCTGGGATAGGCTCCAGCCCCCCCGCGACCCTTAACAGGATGTGCGGAAGCGAATGGATGGATGGAAACAGTTATTATCTTGTGATATAATTATCTGATTTTCAAAAAAGAAAAATGTAACCTTTTACAGTTTTAGGGGTTCTTTCATAATGCACCAATAATCAATGGTTAAAAAACTAATTCCATGAGTGGTTTTCAGTATTATTTTTTTTTTTTTAACAGTTTAAGTAATATTTCAACAGTACTTCTGCTCTTTCCACCTCAATAAACTAGAGGCCATCATCTCAGCACTTTCTCACCCTTGTGTAGGACAGTGTTGCGTTGCGGTGCTGTGTGTGGAACTGCAGAGTGATAAAAGCGACCGCTGAAGAGATCGTGGACACCACGGCCTGCACCGTCTCATTCTGTGGGATGCTCACGTTCTGAAACCTCCCCGGCAGGAAAATCACCCGGTCTGAGGAAAAAAAACAACAACAAAAAAAACCCACCTCCAAAAATTAAAATCAGGTCTTCTGACACAGTGCAGGAGAGGCACAAGTGCAAAGGAACAGATTACCACACAGGGATCTTTAAATTGCAACTGTACTGAAAGTGGTTTATGCAGGCATCAGAAGATGACTCTGAAGGGGAGATCATGCCAAATTTAAAGTCAGGTGAGCCTTCTGATTTTTATAAGCCAAGTCCCAGAAATTCATCGGAGTACAGAAATGATATTTGTTCTCCAGCTTCAGTCAATGTGGAAAAGAACGCTGGCTGGCCGTAGCTGACACATATCCAGATACAGTAAAATGCTAATCACATGACACTGAGAGCAGCTTTGACATCAAAACTGGACTTACACAAAATACTTTAACATTAAATTACAACTGTGATGGTGAACTTGAGGTCTACGCTGTCACTGCTGACGACCCCAACTCTGACCCTACCCTGATCCCTAACTCTAACTCTAGGCAATCAGAATAAGCAATTTTTGTTTTCATTAAATTGTTCACCCAAGTCTTGGCAATCATGGAACAATCTAAATAATCACTCTAAATGACACATATCAAAATCTATTTCCAGTTTAAAAAGAAAAAAGAAAAAAAAAAGTCAATTTTGCGCTTCTCCAAAATAAAACACAAACAAACAAAAACACAGAACTACTTTCAGGTTAAGCAACACTTCTGGTTTTGTTGCATTCACACAAATCTCTTCCACACTTCCTTAATTATTACTGCACAGTTTCCAGACAGGAACTGTGTGAGAAAATTTTAAACATGAAAAAAAAATGGCGGGTGCTGAACTGAAGACTTTTGGGGATACTCTCAGTTTTAGCATTCCCACCAGATCCTACTGACCTACTCAGTGATTTAATTTGAGCTCCGGGGTGAGGGCAACTATGGAATCAACATGACTGATCTTCAGATAATGGATGTGCGTTCCTGACACGCAGACTTCAACCTCGGGGCAGAGTCTGACAGGAGTTCAATCACTCTGCATGCATCAGCCCTGTTGACTGCTCTTTCTCTTGAATCAGTCCTGCTGTTTAACTTTCACGGAGTCTCTGGCCTGTTGTTGTGTGTGCAGATGAAATATGTAAATAGGATATTTGGACTCGTAAATCTCTGCATACTCGGTAAGGATAGCTTTAAAAGCAGAACTTATTCACAGAGCTGGGCACCTCTGTACAACACTAACATCCTGTGTACGAGTAAAGCCTCATTTCAAACTGTAAACATAACTGAATTAAACATGTAAGTTTTATGTGGTCTCTGCTAAACAGACATTACATTTGTAGTCCGTTACTGAGAGAATAACATGTCATTTTCATTAGCTAGCTAAAGCCACACACGAGGGTAACTCCAGCACCTCGTTTATTTCTAGTTTCAGTATTATAGCTTTTTAAAATAATATATATTGTACATTTAAAAGCCTCATAAAACTGAAAGACAGTTTACTTACGGGGAAAAAAACCTCTGGTAAGGCTACTCACTTTCTACTTGCGCTTCAACTTCATACCCTAAGTGAAGAACCAGGAGCAGCGGGAACCAAATCCACCGAGACATTTTTCTCCGCTTTATTAAATCCCCAACAAATCCTCTTCTGCCCGCTCCTCGGTGAAATCACTGGTAGCCTCGCAGCGTCCTGTGTTTTGGCAGTAGGAGTCCCTGCAAACGCAAAAGAGACATGCTTGGCTGAAGCGAAACACTGTCTGCGACAGCCTTCTCTCTGCCGCTCAGACGGCTCAACGGACCCTCCGCGGGATTCTCGTCCGAAATCCCGCGATATCCCGGTGTTCCGTCCGCTCAGCATCACATAATCACGAGTGGATGCCCCTCCTGGCCGTCTTACTTCTGTAGATCTGCCTATTCGTAAGTGGCTCTCGAGGAAAGGCCGCTGAGCTGACGCTCATTCAGACCACAACAAATCACAACATGAGAGTAATTTACACTGACAAGCACTATTTTACGTGCGCACCGGAGCGGCTGTATATGAGCAGCTGTGCTGGGTGGATGCCGTCTAACACCACTCTTTGGATTGTCGTTTGTGGTAAATTGGGGAACTATAACTAAACATTGTCTACTTTTCAACATGTCTAAATTCTCCTTTTTGTATTTTGGGGGTTGGCCTAGTTTATAAAGTACAATTCTTTGCTAAAAATCTAACTTCCCAAAAATGCACACCAGTTGAGTTGAATTAACATCTAATTTATGGACAACTATGCCATCTGATTTTGTATGCAATAATGCCACACATCTCTTCCATCCTCTAAAATGATTTGCCTGCTTTCCAATATATTTTTAAATTCTGGATTACGTGACTAATAAATCTAATGATTTCAATGTGTTACAGTAACAATAATGCTGTGTTTCACAAACCTTCATGTTTTCAGTGTAGTATGACTACTACTGCTGGCAGCAGAAGATGCAGCTGACGGTTGGAGCAGATCCTCTGTGTATATGGTTTCTATTCCCACCAATGACAATACCCTGGGAACAGAATCCACTTTCACCAACACGAGTTGTGAAAGTGAGAAGTCGTGTATCCACACCAGCAACCAAAACAGAACAAGAAACATTTGACATTTGAAAGATAAGATGAACTGCACACAAACTCTCCACACTTTCCTGTTTACAGATTTATTTGAACTCAAGCCCTTCATTTACTCATTCACACCTTAAAACCTTGCAGGCACCTTGCACCTTTCTGCCAAAATTAACAAACATTACAGCAGTACCAAGAAACAAAAGAGAAAAAGATGTGCGGGGTACACCACTTGTTGTCTGAACCATCAGACTGGGATGCAGGTCTGGAGCATGATGCTCTAAATGCACCGGGAGACTCTACACCTGCATGTGGCAACAGGCTGTACACTCTGTATACTGGGGGGGGGGGGGGGGTTGTGGCTCATCCTGGACTCTAACTCTTCCGTAAGCTCACGTCAGCGCTGGTGAGCAGTGGTGACAGCGACGTGCTCTCTGATGGGTCGTCTCTCTTAAGAACCAGGAAAGCTTCGCGACTGATTCCCAGCAGCTCTCGGAGTCCGTTGTTCTCCAGCTGAAATGAACACAGAGAATGTAAATTGGTGCTAAGATGAACACCCTTTAAAATATTCCCACTACTTAAAGGTGGCAGGTTATCAGCAATGCTCAATAACAAACACACAACGTATCAGTCTAGAAAAGATCTGATAAAAGTTAAAAAAAAAAAAAAAAAAACTGTTGCAGGTAAAGTCTTTATATCAACCCCATATTTGATTCACAATAGAACACAGAAAACATCAAATGAACATCAATTTCATGGCAGCAACACATCTCAAAAAAGTTGGGACAGGGTGAATGCATAATTACTGGAATGGGAAACAAGTGCAGGTTCTATACTCTGATTATGCTTTTCAGGTACCACAACTTGAGCTATGTCCCCAATGTAAACTATTCCAGCAGGTCATTGTGAATGAAGCAACCCCTACTGCTATCATTCACCTCAAGGAAACACCTGCTCAAATAAACTCTTTAGAGAAAGATCAGCCTGTTGTTCAACCTTCAGGTCTTCCTTTAAAAGCACAGAGCTCTGCAGCCTTACAGTTTCCAGGTACTAGATCAACATTTGCCCCTGACACTGAACTGTACTGTAAAGACTTCTGGAAAATGCTTTTCATTCTCATCAGTTTGCTTCTTCACCAGTGGAAGTAATTACACCACCAGGGCTGGTGGGACATCAGCCCACACACGTGCCCCTGCAGCACCATTACTCAAAATCAGCATAATGCCTTCAACTGGCAAATCTGGATGCACCCCAAAAGTAGTTGACCCTGAAAGAGGTCAGAATGCAGCATAACCTAAATTTCATGCCCATCCCCACAACCAGGACAGAGGACCCTGTCACTCTCCTCTGAAAATGGGAAAACCAAAGCTTGAATGAAAGAGTCAGAAGCTGCTGTGTCACACAGTATCTTAACTGGCACTTTCACTTTACTTCTCACAGCAGAAACCAAGCCACCTGACACAAAAGGTTTCCAAAATTAAAAAAGACTCTCTGGTGGGCACGCGGCTTCTCACTGTGACAGAGCTTCACTGGATCTATACTTAACCTTAAGAGCATAAAAATCCTCCAATGCTCATTTTATGGCAAAAGTTAGACTTTGTCCAGGCTGTGCAAGGTGCTACAGTCCCTGCCTTCAGGCCTACCTGACTGAACAGAAGGATTAGTACTATCAGCACTTGCTCCAACTGCAGTACAATGGCTATGAGAATCCCCAAAAGTTCGCTCACGCATCAACATATGCTGCTAAGGCAGCAGCTTGCTACTTTTTGTTGACACGTGTGGCAATAGCCTCAGGGATCAAAATTTTTAAACTGCTTCAAGATGATTAGGTCTCACAGCTTTCCAAAAACAACCCTGCAAGATTGAACACCAGCACATAAAATGAACAGATAAATCCCACGCAAAAACAAGACGTGTGTTTTTCTCCCTTTTTCCACGTCCAAACCTGTTGCCTATAAGCATCAAGAACTAGCTCATAAGCTTCCTGTCCGTTACTAATCGACACACACAGTAACAGTGTGAGCAGACTCAGGCCACTGTCTTGTATCTGACGCACTCAAACAAGGAGGGGGTTTCTGGTTTCTGGATCTTTTTCATTAAATTTTGGCAACAATTTCAGGTTGCATAAAATATCAAAATGCTCTTCAGGCTCAAGACAAAATGAAGAGTTCTGCAGTTCAACAGAACTGTGAGATTTCAGTTGTCTATTTTTCTCTTTTTGCTGTTCAAATGTTAAACTTGTTCCTAAACTTGGCAGAAAACAACCAGCAACAGTTAAATTAAGCTCCTCATCATGACAAACATAAGAAAAACTAACACCAATTTAGTCTCTCCACTAACAACCAAACAAACTACTCAAGGCTGGATCAGGTGACCCTGAACTATCCCTTAGTTACACTGCTATAGACCTAGGCTGCTGGAGGTTTCTTCCTGTTAAAAGGGAGTTTTTCCTTCCCACTGTCACCAAGTGCTGCTCATAGGGGGATAGTTTGTTGGGTTCTCACTGTAATTATTGTAGGGTCTTTACCTTACAATATAATGAGCCTTGAGGAGACTATTTGTTGTGATTTGGCGCTATATAAATAAAATTTAATTAAAATGAACTGAGAAAGCCTCCAACCTTCACACCTAAGGCAGGACAAACATTTGGCATCAAGACAAACATTTCTGTAAGTCCATTTAACAGCCAATTTAATGACTTACCAATTGTAAAAGATTCAGAGGCCACAAGTATGTCATAGTCCAGCTTGAGGGCCATGAAAAATAATGGGCAAGACCACTTGAACAAAGATTTACCAATTTATTAACCAAAGTGGAAAACCATAATACTCCACGAGGTGTGCTAATCAGTGTTTTCAGTGTGTCAGTGTCACTAAAACAACCAGGCCAAAGCCAAACAAATAACATGAAGCTCTTAGAACGCTCCAGAGAGACTGGCCAGGTGCTTCCAGTTGCACTAATTAACCCCACGCAGCAGGAGCCTGCAAGACAACACAGAGGGACAAGCAGCAGCCAACAGCAGGCGCTGGCCAAGACAGAGCACCGTCACAAGCACCACCTGAGGGTCCAAAGGTCACAGGCATCCAATATTGATTTTCCACCTTGTCCCTCGTGCACAGAGATTTTTGCAGATTCTCTGAATCTTTTAATATTATGTTCTGTAGATGATGAGATATTCAAAGTCTTCACAATTTTATATTGAGGAACACTGTTCAGAGGTTGCTCCACAAGTTTTAGATGCAGTTTTTTTTTTTCCCAGATTTGTGACCAGGTTTACTTCCAAGAAACTCTGCCTTTCTAAGAAACTCTTTTTATACCCAATCTTGTTACCGATCTGTTGCCAGTTAACCTAATTATTTGCAAAATGTTTCTCCAGCTGTTTCTTTTTAGTATCACTTTTCCAGCCCTTTGTTGCCCCTGCCCCAACTTTTTTGAGATGTGCTACTGCCATCAAATTAAAAAAAAGATAATATTTTTCATAAAAGGGTAAATTTCCTCAGTTCAATCATTATAGGTTCATGAGATTTCAGCATTGACCAGTTCAAGTTATAGAATGGAAATTTGATTTTTTTGTGTGTGTTTCCTAACATGTTATAAGACTAAGTGTCACAATAATGATCAGGGTTTCTGCTTGATCATTTCTAACCCACTGAGCCTAAGAATCGGGGGAAACATAATGGTTCAATAGCTCACTGGTGACATCTGTTGGTTAACATGTCGATGCACTACTGGAAAACAACTGATCTGAGATCATCTTAACCTCCCTTGTATTTGAAACACTCAGTGGTTCCTACTATCAAAGTCAACTAGCCAAACAGTAACATAGATAGAACTTTAATGGGATTTAAAGGTAGGAAAGGTAAACACCAAAAAGCCTACAAATACAGTTATTTAACCTCGTGAAAATAAGGGGGCTAAATGGCTAAATGACTCAGGAGCTCAACCATGTGCAATTTCCTTTTTCTTCTCATTAAAATATTTAATAATTTAATAATTATTGTAATTTAATCTAATTACTAACTGCTTTGTATACACATGTAATAATGCTTGTTTTATTTATTATTTAATAATTACATTCATTACTACAATTTCTTTGACACTTTTTGTCCTCCATAATGTTACAGACATGAACAGACATCACACATCTGAATATACATCAGATTTTTATCTTTTTTTTTTATTTTAGGGATTCATTTGTGACTTCGGTGGAGATTTTGTACCCTCCCCGGGTCTCAAAGCTTTGGAACAGTTGGAACTAATGCTGCTATGCTTTTACCTCTAGCTGTTTAATCCTCTCCTCCTCTTCACATATCCGCTCCTCATCCACCTCTATTGCCTTCCTCATCACGGAGGCCATCTCATTGATCTTGTCTATATGTGCTTGCATTTCCTGCAATGATAAAAAAGAAACAAATGCACAGAGTTGGAAAACATGAAATAATACGTTTAAAGTACTTACACCAGAGACTTCAGGGAAAGACGGGCCTCACTGACCGTAGTGTGCTGCTCCTTCAGCTGGGTGACGATGGCGGGGTCGTCTCTCTTACTGGCCATGAGGAGTCTGAACACCTGCTCCCTGTATTTGGTCATGATGAGCTCTAAAGCAGACTGGTGTTCTTCCAATGATGTTCGCAGCTCTACGTCAAGTATGAACACAGGCTTGATTTATTTACTAGGCAACAATGGGGAAGAACATCTGTCAGCTTTATATTCTGCAAATCAAAATTAAACCAAAAATGCACAAAGAGCCCGATCACCCAACAAAAGCATTGACATTAAAACGTAATTAACTGCCTACCTTTGTTTTCCTGCTGGAGCTCCCTAATTTGACGGTTTTCCTGCTGGATTCCCAGGACTAGACTGGAACGAGGTCGATGCCGTGCAACTTGGTTCAGAGCATCTATCTCCTCCTGGTACTGTCAATAAAAAACAACTAGAACAAGTAAACACCTTCAGTCTGAATGCTACATCATCATAGGAGTTACAATTCCTTTTGGAATAGTGTTATTGCTGCTTTTAACATGGAACTTTAATATATTCTACATCAACATCAAACACTTTAGGTCTCAGATTTCCCCAGGTACATGTGACACCCTACCTGTTTCATGGCCTCTACTCGCTTGTTGAGATGTGTTGTTTGTTCGATTAACATCTCAGCAGCGTTGTCATGGTTGCGAAGCCTTTCCACTAATGATTTGGCATCTGCCAGGACCTTCTCTATGGTGCAGTTCATGCCTGAGGAAATAAAAGTCATCCTTAAAAAGGAGCAATGAAAATGTTCCATGTAAACATACTTGTCATCCACCTTGCCCAACATTCACTCCTGCTATTATCTAGTGTGTGTTTTTTAGCTTTTTTCCTTCCTTCCTTCTTCCATTTATCCAATTCAGGGTCACAGAGGGGCTGGAGCCTATCCCAGCTGCCATAGGGCAAGAGGCGGGGTACACCCTGAACAGGTTGCCAATCTGTCACAGGGCTAACACATACAGACAGACAACTGTTCATGCTCACACTCACACCTAGTCAATTTAGAATCACCAATTAACCCCATGCATATTTTTGGACTGTGGGGGGAAGCCGGAGTACCCGGGGGAGAACATGCAAACTGTACAGAAAGGGATCAGACTGGATTCGAACCCAGAAGGTGACAGCGTCAGCCACTGCACAACTGTGCTGCTTTCTTCTTCACTGTAGGTAATAAACTGGGTTAAAGCAATTATCCCTCAGCAAGCTATTCATTATAGCAACAGACTGATTAGATGCTACTGTGAGATAATCTGCAAAGGCTGAGCACATGGAAGAAGTTTGCCTTGCATTTTTTTAATAGAGCCATGCAGGCTCTGAAAAAAGTGGTTAACATTGAAAGGATTGTTGAAACATGCAAGCCATGTTTTTTCCCCTAAGCATAAACAAGCAGTTTTGTTGCCTATTCTTAACCAAACTGACTAAAAATAATAGACAAATAAATCCCTGCAGACAAACTTCTCCTAATCGCCATCCTTATCCATGTGGTTGCTAGCTAGTATTGTGTAACTTTTGCAGTTCTCTGGGCAAAGGTTTGCTGTGTAACAATGAGAAACATGTCAGTGTTGGATGTAACATTACCTGATGACTGACAATGACCTAACAATGCTCAGTGTACCTTGTAACTTGATCAATCATAGTAACATATGTTCTTTCTTTAAAAATAGGTTGATTCTGTATTTTAGTGAGACAATATAGAAAAACTTTAGTCTATAATTGTCTTTTTCTAGCTGATCGGGATACCTTGATTGTTTTCAGCCATTCTGTTGTAGATTTGCTACTGCACTTGGGATCATTGTCCTGTGCATGACCCAATTTGGGCCAAGCTTTAGCTGTCAGACCTCACATTTGACTCTAGAATACTTTGGTATACAGAGGACTTCATGGCTGACTCATTGACTGCAAGGTGCACAGGTCCAGTGGCTTCAAAACAAGCCCAAATCATCACCCCTCCAACACCATGCTTGACAGTTGGTATGAGGTGTTTGTGCTGATATGCTGTATTTGGTTTACTCCAAACATCGTGTATTATGACAAAACATCCTCCCTTTGGTTTTGCAGCTTGTTCAGATGCAACTTTGCAAAGCTTAGTTCTTCACAGGACTACACAGAGCCCCATGAAAACATTCTTCTTCATATGACTGTAAATACATCCATGCTGTGTAGCTGTGATTTCAGCTCAGCAAGTCTTGTTTTCAGTGCTGCCAACAGACTCCATTTATTACAAGTATTTCAAAATAAAGGACACCAAACAGAACAGAACAGAAAAAAAAAAGAAGAAACAGAATCCACTGCTATGTGCTAAGCTTGTGGAACTGAGTAAGGACACACGGATATAGCAGCCAAATATAAACATGAATCAATGTGACTTATATTTGCTAAAAAGATAAGATTAATAATGCCAGTGGGCTTATGATTATCTACTGTGTAAAATAAATGTTGCATTGGCAAAATGGTAAATGAAAAAAAAAAATGCTGTGTGATAAGGAGCCGAAAGACTTCAGCTACACTATATTACCAAAAGTATTCATTCACCCACCCAAATCATTGAATTCAGGTGTTCCACTCACTTCCATGGCCACAGGTGTATAAACCAAGCACCTAGGCATGCAGACTGCTTCTACAACCAGTGAAAGAATGGGTCGCTCTCAGGAGCTCAGTGAATTCCAGTGTGGTTTCACGATAGGATGCCACCTGTGCAACAAGTCCAGTTGTGAAATTTCTTCACTACTAGATATTCCACAGTCAACTGTTAGTGGTATTATAACAAAGTGGAAGCAATTCGGAACAACAACAACTCAGCCATGAAGTGGTACGCCACGTAAAATCATAGAGTGGGGTCAGCGGACACTAAGGCACATAGTGCACATAGAGATGGCCAACCTTCTGCAGAGTCGATCGCTACAGACCTCCAAACTTCATGTGGCCTTCAGATCAGTTCAAGAACAGTGTGTAGAGAGCTTCATGGAATGGGTTTCCATGGCTGAGCAGCTGCATCCAAGCCTTACATCACCAAACACAATGCAAAGTGTCAGATGCAGTGGTGTAAAGCACGCCGCCACCGGACTGTATTGAAGTGGAGATGTGTTCTCTGGAGTGATGAATCACACTTCTCCATCTGGCAATCCAGTGGATGAGTCTGGGTTTTGCGGTTGCCAGAAGAACGGTACTTGTCTGACTCAGGAGTTGGGCTCGGCCCCTTGGTTCCAGTAAAAGGAACTCTTAATGCTTCAGCATACCAAGACATTTTGGACAATTTCATGCTCCCAACTTTGTAGGAACAGTTTAGGGATGACCCCTTCCCTAAACACTCCTAAACCTTGTGGAAAGGTGAAGCTGTTATAGCTGCAAGGGACGGCCGACATCATATTAAAACCTATGTATTAAGAATGGGATGTCGCTCAAGTTCATATGCGTGTGAAGGCAGACGAGCGAATACTTTTGGCAATATAATGTACTTTATGAGAAAGATTTCTTTGTTTCACAAAGGGAGGAAGAAAAAACAAAAAACAAAAATAGTATTGACAAAAAAATATCTATATCAGCTATCAGCCAAATTGTTATTTTAAACATCCACATGAGTCCAGAATTGCACAATTGTAGAACTGGGGCTTAGGTTGGCCAAGCATAAGTTTGTGCAACAAATAATTTGAAACTGCGATACTTAGATTCAGTTCTCATTCATAATTTAAAAACAAAAAACAAACAAACAAACAAACAAAACACGACTTAATTCAGCCATCTAAATATGGGTATCTGCATTAGTCATTAAGAATAATAATTCATATCGGTCTACCAAGAAGTGACCTTAACTGAAGCTTCAGCTCTGACTTCAACATACTAACTAAAACTCATTCACTGAGATTGACTCCTGGTCGTCCTACCCTTGATTATAGCTGCTGTGTCAGCTAATTCGCTTCTTAAAAGCTCGCATTGTTTTAAGTGACATATTCGCTTTACTTAGTTGCTTATTAAGCATATCTCTCTCAGCTGTGGAAAACGTGAAGCGAATTACGCCCTCAGTTTTTCCAATGCAGTTAACTGACAAGATATAAAATTATATTGTGAGCAGTACATACACAAGCTTTGATCACTTATTAGCTGACTTGCTAATCACAGTAAAGCTGTCATGCAAATCTGCTTACATGCTCGCACTGCAAACGGGTTTGTTTAACATGTCGACTTACTTTGAAATCAATGTTTCTATTCAACTTTAGGTAAATAAAAAAAAAAAAAAGTCATCATACCTGGAGAAGCCACAGTACAAGACATTGGAACTGAACTGCTCTAATAGAGTCCTCGCTACTTCCTGTTGATGTCTGGCAGCTAACATTAGCTAAAGGCTAACATTAGTCCTCATCAACAAACCACAAGCAGAGGCTCTAATGAAGCTGCACTCCTCGTTAAAACACAAGACAATCTCCACAGATAGGAAACTCTCGATGTTAACACGTTCCAAGTTTGCTGTGAAGCCAGCCGTGAGAGGGTGAAAGTAGCTACAAGTAACCCAACCTTTGCCAACCAACGCTTCCTAAAGTACCGCGGGATATTTAATGCTCTCGCGATAGCTGCATCGGAAACAGAAAAGATGGCGGACCGACTAACGCAACTTCAAGATGCTGTTAATTCGGTAAGGGAAATGTTGAATATTTTAAACGCACTTTAACAGAAGGAGGCGTAAATAAATATAATGGCCTCGTTATGTCGTTTAGAGTTGATGGCTACTGAGAAATAGTGGCGCGAGTATTGCAGTGAGAACGTGAGAACAACACGGGCTAGCTCGTCTATACAGTAATGGTAGCCAAGAGCCAGAGGCCTGGGTTAGGAAACTAGCTCAGTTATTTAGAACACAGAAGTGTTACCGTGTTAGATTACTATAGTGGCGTCTTTAGCAGCTTTCTGGCACAAAAGGACACAAAAGAAATAAAATGCGAAAACAAAAATACGTAAATGTGGGAAAGGCAGCACCGTAGGGAGTCTACAGCATTCAGATGAGAGCGCAGTGTTAGTGCAGTACTGTGAGAAAATCATGAGTTACCCGTAATTTCTTTATTTTGCTTGGAAGGAGCCAGATTTTCTTGTAATTGTTTTATGGTGGTCTTGAGCAGCAGTTCTTAAGGCTTTCAGAAGGTCTTTCAAAGTTTTTTGAACACATTTTTCTTCTCATTTTCAGTCCATTCCTTATACAGGTGCTGGTCATAAAATTAGAATATCATGAAAAAGTTGATTTCAGTAATTTCATTCAAAAAGTTAAACTTGTATATTACATTCATTACACACAGACTGATATTTCAAATGTTTGTTTCTTTTAATTTTGATGATTATAACTGACAACTAATGAAAACCCCAAATTCAGTATCTCAGAAAATTAGAATATTACTTAAGACCAATACAAAAAAAGGATTTTTAGAAATGTTGGCCAACTGAAAAGTATGAACATTAAAAGTATGAGCATGTACTGCACTCAATACTTAGTTGGGGCTCCTTTTGCCTGGATTACTGTAGCAATGCCGCGTGGCATGGAGTCGATCAGTCTGTGGCACTGCTCAGGTGTTATGAGAGCCCAGGTTGCTCTGATAGTGGCCTTCAGCTCTTCTGAATTGTTGGATCTGGCGTATCACATCTTCCTCTTCACAATAGCCCATAGATTTTCTATGGGGTTAAGGTCAGGCGAGTTTGCTGGCCAATTAAGAACAGGGATACCATGGTCCTTAAAGCAGACACTGGTAGCTTTGGCACTGTGTGCAGGTGCCAAGTCCTGTTGGAAAATGAAATCTGTATCTCCATAAGGTTGGTCAACAGCAGGAAGCATGAAGTGCTCTAAAACGTCCTGGTAGACGGCCACATTGACCTTGGACCTCAGAAAACACAGTGGACCAACACCAGCAGATGACATGGCACCCCAAACCAGGCCTAAAAACTGTCTATGGCAGACCAACAGTATCTGAAAGCCATGTCCATAAGAAATAGGGGGAAAAAAATTGAGCAAAGACCTAACGGGGGTGTGCCAAATTACGAGAACTGGATAGAAAATCAGTGGCAGCAGGTCTGATGGAGTGATGAATCCAAATCTGAAAATTTTAGTTCAAATCATCAATAAGTGCAGAGGAGGTCAGGAGAGAGGTACAACAGTGAGAGTCTATAGTCATCTGTAAAACATGGTGGAGGCTCTGTCATAGTTTGGGGCTGCATTTCAGCCAGTGGGGTTGGGAATGTTTTCCAAAGTGATGGAATTATGAATGTAAAAAAACAGGTCAGGTTTTGATATAACATACAATACCAGCTTACTAGAGTATTACAAATTCTCCGTTGTCTTTATATGCAGTATTTTCATGTACGTTTGCACATGTTTCAATAAACTGTTGTACCCATTTACCATGGAACTAGCAAAATATAAAGAAATGAGGGGTAGCTCCAGACTATTGCAAATCACTGTATATAAACTAACTGGATAAAATTGATGAAGGAAACTTCTTTAAAACTTGTTCACTAAGGTTTGTGGATAGGATAGCATCAGCAGGTAATGTCTTGCTGAAATGACAGTGTAATCCATTAATGTTTTTTTTTTTTTGTTTTTTTTGTTTGTTTGTTTTTTTTTGTGTGTGTGTGTCCAGCTCGCTGATCAGTTTTGTAATGCTATTGGTGTCCTGCAACAATGTGCGCCTCCTGCATCCTTCAGTAACATCCAGACAGCTATCAACAAGGATCAGCTAGCAAACCCAACTGAAGGTTTGTGTATTTTTACTATGACATTGCTATTTACACATAGTTCAGCGTTTAATTTAATATTAGGGCCCAAATGAATTATCGGCTGATATTATTTGTCAGTCTATTGATATCGGCATTCATAACAGCCAGTAAATAAAAGATGTTAAATTAAAGAGGAGATGGGACCTTCAACTGTGGTCTGAATGTTGATGTTGCACAGTTTGTCCAGCAGAGGTCACTCTGCAACTTTCCTATTGGCAACGTGTGTTTAGACTGCCACAAACACAAGAACTAGCTGATCTGAGCAAAGCACAATGTAAATTATTATTATAATATTCTGTAATTTCATGTAAAGTGTGTATAGTGTGAATTACCTATTTTTGTTCTTCTTATTTATATGTGTGTGTGTGTGTGTGTGTGTGTGTGTGTGTGTGTGTGTATATGGTTGCAGGTCCAAAATACATTTCACTGTGCATTGTACTGAGTATAACTGTGCATGTGACAAATAAACACTATCTTATCTTATCTCTTAGTTGTGCAGAGCATCAAAGAGCAGGTGCACATAAAAAATGTTGGGGAAATCTGTGTGCTTTGTGTGTCTGAAAGGGAAAACAAGAATTTGCTGATGTATTGGAATATTGTTATTTTGAATCACAAAATATTGTCATTGGTCTTAAAAATCCTCTTAGAAAAACTCTCTTTAATATACGTTTCCTGTTGTTGCATTTTGATTAATACTTTTTATGGTTGACTGTTTCTTCCCATTTAAGTAATTAAGTTGGCGGAGTATTACCAGATGGGACAGATTCATAAAAATGAAGGCACAATTACATTTTATAAACTTTCTCAAGCTATATTAATTTTCATAAGTCAAAGAAAATAAGGGTTTGAATGTGTTATTGACTGTTATGAACTGAAGTTATGAATTTGGTGACTTAACAATGATCCCAGTTAGCAGCACTTCCTGATACCCTCAGTATAGTTTCAAATAGGTTTGGGTGGATGTGTTAACATTTTCCAGCTTGCTACTGTCTGTCCAAGAATTTGTGGCTTCTGTTATTTACAAAGGAGTTTACGTGTGTGTGTGTGTGTGTGTGTGTGTGTGTGTGTGTGTGTGTGTGTGTGTGTGTGTGTGTGTGTGTGTGTGTGTGTGTGTGTTCCTACCAGCACCTCCTTGTGCACACACAAGAGCCCAGTCTGATTGTGTGTTGTCTTAGCTTTGAAGACAATCACTTGCATGTTATAGTATCAGAAATATGTGGAACAGTCAGTGTGTAGGCTACTTGTGTTTGCATTTGTGCTGTTTTTCCTTTAACTTAGACCTCTGACACAGAGAAGATATGTTATAATATATAAAGAACTTCTTTGTAGTGAAATGAAACACAGTATTCAAATCTATGAATATGGTCCACTGCAGCCACTCTGTGCTTCTCATTTTTATTTATTTATTTATTTTAATCTTTTCTTTTTTTTGAGGCTTCCTCTTTGTGGTGAACTTCTCTGTCCCTCCCTTTCCTGTTCAAGTAAACTCTTAAATTGATTAGCATTCTAGTGTTATCGCTGTCAGGTTACGCTGTATGCACTGATGGTTTCTCGAAATACGCTATATAGACAAAAACCTACACAAACTGACACAAACACAGTACCACGAATTCTCCTTTTACTTGCTGCAAAGCATTAACAAAATCAGCTATTTTAAATTGTTTTTTGTTTTTAACTAAGACTGAATCAGCACCTGCTGATCATACATGATGAGAATAATCTTCAGTGTCTCTACATCTCAACTGATTCATGTTCATCACTTTTTTACATTTTCCTCAGTGTCCAGTGACTCTTTTAACTTTTCATTCTTAAAAGTATGGTACATAGTGGGGTGAAGGGGGTACCTCCTGTGGCCCAGGATGTAGTGGGTATGTGTTATACTGTATGTTTGAATGAGTTACAGGGTAGAGAAGGATGATTCACCTGTGTTTTTCTTTATCTCTGTTTAGAGTATGCTCAGCTGTTTGCAGCCCTTATAGCCCGAACAGCCAAAGATGTGGATGTACTAATAGACTCTCTGCCCAGTGAGGAGTCCACAGCAGCTCTGCAGGTCAGCAAATTCATAAGTACCACTGATTATTTCACTGATTTATTTTCCCTGCCTTAGAGGAGATAATCAAACCCACCCAGGTAGAGGAGCACTGTTAGCATTTCTAACTTTCAGTCAGCAGAGGGAGCCAGTTGAATGTTTGTGCAGTTGCTTTCAATTCCAACATCTCAAGACTGCAGATTTTTTTTTTTTCATTGGTGTAAATGAGTTGTTACAGAGCAGAAGAGTTTATCCTGCTTTGACTTTAATATCTCTGTTAAATCGTCACATTAATGCACATAAATACTCTTCAGAAAAATATTTTATATTCTCTGTTTGCTGTGTTTTTGTATGTAAGCAAACATAGAGACAGCAGCAATCCTTCCTGTGCTGATTCCACCCCTAGAAATAGAAAGATGACATCAAATTCAAATAACCCCCCTGGTAACAGTGACAAAAATAATAGTCATATGACTGTGTGGTTTATATATGTATATGAAATGACCGTTAGGCTAGCTAAATAAATCAAGTGAGTTCCCATGTGTACTGCTTTCTACTACTAGATACAAAAACTCCAGAAGATAAAAATGAGAATGGGCTGTTTCTCAGCGAGCATGGCCAAGTGTAGTACACAGTGCTGCAAGTGAGCATTTGCAACACAAATATCTTTGAACATTACATAAGGACTTCCCTCAGAAAACCTGCTTCTAGCTTTCTGATCCGTTCCCATAGACCTTTATCAAAAGGCAAAAATGTTTATTTTATTATTTTATTGCCTTCACTTAAGAGAGGAAAGAGAACCATGTCTGGCATGTGTTGATAACAAGATTGAGGAACATCCATTAAGTAAATGTTGAGCGAGGTGTTGGAAATTTATAGTCTTAAGTATAAAGGGGTTTTCCCTGCATTGGGAAGTTTTAGCCTGAGCCAAAGGAAAATCAACAGCATTGTTGTTAAATGGTTTCTGACATTTCTGTTTCATATACTGAATGATCATGCACATTTTTGTTGTTGTTGAAATGACAAGAAATTGTAGACATTGCTAGAAAAAAGAGGTGAAACTGTCTCATTGCCTTTGCATTTACCAGTCATGCTTGATGTCATTACAAGCCCCAAAGGCCTATTCTGAGCCAAGTAGGTGTTACTATTTTTTTTCAAAGGAGCATGATATTTATGTCTAGGTGGTGCCATTAAAAAAATAAGCTATTTATAAGTCTGCCATTCAGACTTTCATTGGTCTTTCTGAAAATTAAAACCAGAAATGGTGAATAAACAACAGTGCTGGATCATTTTTTTCACAAAGCAGCTCTCTAAAGACCAACCAAAACACACAACTGGTTTCAGATGTAAAGCAAAAAGAGGGTCTCAGGATACTTCCTGTACACCTTGTGAATCATGTGTGAAGTCTCTTCACAGTCTGATGGGAGCTTTTGAGTCGTGAAATCGAACATGTAGAAAGCGATTCTCATCAACTCAACCATTTAAAAAGTGGCTCAAACACACCACTTGTATAGTGAAGAAGTATTTGCTTTTATTAGGTGGGAAATCTTTTATTTTGATGAGACACTTTCTCAGTCAGTTACTGAGAGATCTGTTGCTCACTGGTTATATAGTCTACTTTTGAAATGCAAACAATTTCATGATCTGTACACAATTAAAGGAGAACTACAGTCAGTTGTTAACAGTTATGTTTTAATTGAATCTGACCGTCTGTGACCTCATCAGGTGGCCAGTCTGCGGCAGCTGGAGGAGGAGAACCACGAGGCAGCAGCTCGCCTGGAGGAAGTGGTTTACCGCGGCGACATGCTGCTGGAGAAGATCCAGAGCGCACTGGCTGATATCGCCCAATCTCAGCTCCGCACCCGCAACGGGGCACCCAGCCAGCCATCACCAGCTGAATCCTGACCTTGAGCGTGCATAATATAATCTTGGACAATTTTCAGTCATTTCAGTTACATCTCGACTTTTCTCGTTTTTGCCCTCAGCCACAAACAGCAAGCATCAAACCTGCCAAACATGGTGTGTGTTCACATGTCCGATGTCTGAAAACGTAGATGCTGAAGCGGTTCTATGTGGATGAGGTCGTTTATGAATGATATTTTCTTTGTCTTTGAAACGTCTTTGCCTGCAGCCCAACTGGAGAAAGATGGTATCTTTACATGCAAGCAGGTTTTTTAGTTTTTTTCTTGTAAGCTTATATTAAAAAACAAAAAAAAAACTTCCTCGTGGTTGTAAAGAGACCGGTCTGTCGGGTGTTGTGATTTTATGTACAGTATATGTTATATATTGATGTCTGTTTTTGTAGATATTCAATGAAACGATCATAGCCCATTTTTAAAGTTGTATCGCTCAGCTTTCTGAAGTTTTTTCTTTTTTTTAAATAAACTGTAGACAGCCACATGGGTGTTAATTTACCTTTATTGACCAGTTAATAATTTCCCTTTTTATATGATCTGCAAATAGTCTTTTAATGCCACTTTACATGGAACTATATTTTTCCTAATATGACCTAGCAGAAACTGATATGACGTACTCAGAGGCTTTAGCAGGAAATAATTACAATTAAATCATGACAGATCATATCAGTTCATGTGACCTTTAAAGGAAATTCTGACGGACACAACTTTGAGGAACTAAGCTGTGGGTTTGGTGTGTGTTACAACATTTTTGACAAAAATACCGTGGGAGAACAAAGAATGTAGACAGGGAAGAAAACTGACTTCAAAATCTCCTCCTATTGACAGCTTGAAAATATAAATTTGAGCAAGAGATGTGAAGAATTTCAAGGTTAGGAAAGTTATGTATTTGCGTGTGTCCTGCTCTAAATCCCAGGCAGCCTGAGTAGATCCCAGACACATGATTAAAAACTTTCTAAGGAGGGGAAAAAAATCAATCATTTAAAGTCACAGCTGCAGCTAAAATAGTTTCATAAGTCATGCAGCGCAGTCTTGATTTTGCTAAAAATGTGACTGAATCCACTTCAGACTGCAAAACACAGGCTGCAGGCCAGAGAGTTTATAGCACAAATCTAAATATAGGTGCTGTGTCACAGCTCAGTGGGCCCCATTGATGTGAAAAATATAAAAACAGCCTTGTCTGCTGGTCGCCACACCCAGACGTGTTAACGGGACCCACCCGCCTGTCTGCACATTGACATCATGGTCCTAACGGTAAAAGCACTTAACCCGTCCCAATAAGGAGATTTATGACAGGGACTCTTCACCTTCCACTCTACAAAACTTTGCTGTGTTAAGGTCCTGTCATCTGCCTTCTCTTTCACATGTAATTACAGTAGCTTTTCCCTGTGTACGCCTGTTCTTTGTCCTATAGACCTTTGGGATACATAATCTACAAGGAAATGAAAGAGTCCAGATAGGGTGAAGATATTTCTAAGCACCTTTGATGGCATTACTGCAGTCAAATGCTGAGGAAACAACTCAGTTCCCTTTTGAAAATGTGCAATGTGGACACGTCATATAGATTGCGAGTATAAACAATGACCACTTTTTAACCTATTTGGTGTAATCATTCTGAACTGTTATGGCAAAAGATCTCACCTTAATAGAAAGTGTTACACCTGTGTCTGACACTTTTATCTTATCATACTTTATGTTCTGTCTCGTTTATTGCTACTCGATAAACGTAGTCCAATAAAATATCCATGTGGTTTTCCTTTTATATTGTATAGCAGTAACATATACATGTAGCTTCTTGGTCAACAACCTGCTGTTTGTGTACTGATCATCAATGTGACCTTTTAGTGACCTTTCATACCCTCTTGTTCATACAGCATTTCCTAATCAATATGAAGAACATTTTACAGCAACCAACCATTTAATTCTTAAAAATTATCACAATAATATTCTTTATTTTTAGCAAGGATTTGCGCTAATCACAACCAATAAAATTATGTAACAAAGATTACAACTGCAGTAGCTACAGTGTATTCCTCATAGCCGCAAATGCTTTGCTAACTGAACTTGCGCCTTGGACCCCTCTAACTCTTGCGGGGCGGATTGGATGCCCTTATTGACCAATTCAGCTGTCGATCTTGTGAACATGGGACGTATGATTGGGCCAAGGAAAACCTGGATCCTTTTCGTCATCGTTGACTGGTTGGCGGTAGCGTCAATCAAGTGCTACGGCGTTGCGTTGCCAGAACGTCAGATGAGCCCGATGGTCTCAGGAAGGAGCGGAGCTTATTTTATATATTGTAGCGATAAAGACCGGGGCGACGGCGGTTTTGGGGGGCTCGGCGGGCACATATGAAGACAGTAAAATATTTTCAAATTATTCCGGCTTGAAGTATTTCCTCGTCAGAGGTCTTTTGTTATGATTTGGCGTTAATATCAGCGATGTTTAACGGGTAGCCTCATAGGTTCCTCTAAGAGGGTAGCCAATAACCGGAGCCTCTAGCTTAAATTTATCTGCCTAAATATTAGGCAGGAGCGATATAACACATTTAATTTCTTCACCTGGGTCGTGGGCTGGCGGCAAGCCAATAGTTGACTCTGGAGCAGGACACGGAGGTAAGTGAAAAATATTTCTTCAAAATACAGCATTTTCATGCTGTCTGGATTGACTGTATTAATATATAGTTGAACCCGCCACACAGACGCAAATGGCGAGCTCACACAGCATGAATACATAAACGGCCTCGCATTAATTAAACTTACATGTATTTGAACGGTGAATATTATCCCCGGTATGAGGCGTGCAGCGGTGGCGTCAGTGTAGGTGAGCTGAGACAAACGTGTATGTGTGTACATACCGGTAACCGGTTTAACGCCACATGCAGGTACACAGGATGTGTTTTACACAATAAACCAAACACCGCACATACATTTTATTCACTTGTAAGACTAAATTACTTTTCTTTCTCGCGGATTGAATTGGAAAGAATATACTTGGGATAAATGCTCTTTATACATTTTAAATTCCTATTACTGTAGGTTTTTTAGTGACTTTTTAACGCGCTCTTGGCTGTTTAGCTTTAAATAAGCAGGATGTTAAGGGGAACATATGTTTTAGTGTGTGATGTGTGCACCCTCGTCATCTCTCAGGCATCATGACTGAGTCCTTTCATTCAGGAGGGAAAGGGTTTTCCTGTCCAGTCACTTGAAGGGTGGAGTGTGTCTATGTGGAACTGAGAGAATTTTTCACACCAGACCAAGAAATCCACCTTTACAGGGTGGGGGAAAAAATTACACCGAGCTTCCTCTGCCCTGATTCTTCTGTCATTCCAAAGTAAAATTTCCAAGTATTTCCCCATAGCCATATGCAGCATTTAGTCTCTCAGCTCAGCGTTTGCCAGGTTGGGTTCAGTGGGCCATCTGGGTCATAGCTGTTTCATGTTGCTGCTGGTTGTGTGGCTCTGGTTTATATAGATCTGAGATCCACAGATCTCAGGATTTCATTAAGAAATGCTTTCTTTCTTAGTACAGGAAAATTTGCTCAAACAACCTGCAGCTATTAACAACGCATTATTAATTAAGTGTAAGAAATGCCATATATATGTTGCTAATTTTGTGTAAAATTAATAGACTGTTCTTTGTTTAGTTTGCCATTGCTGGTAAATGTAAATGGACACAAGCACTTGTTTCTATGCCTAAGTGCTCTCTAACATTTACACTCTGATGGATGCAACTCAGGGTTCAGTATCTTGCCCAAGGATACTTTGGCATGCAGACTGGCACAGCCAGGGATTTGACCAGCAACCTTCTGATTAGTAGATGACCTACTCTACCTCCTGAGCTACAGCCACCCCATTTTATCCACACCAATCAGTGTGCCCGCTTTCAGATCACTCAATTTTACTCCAGCTGGAGTAAAATGCCCCAGACTGCTCCATCACCTCCTATTTGCCCCAAAGTCCTTCTGGTGACCTGAGCACTGTTGATGAACAGTGGGAATGACTCTGTTAGCTTTAACAGAACTCTGTGCATTTAAAAAACAAAAAAAAAATATGGCTGCTTGATAGACAGAAATGTCTGTTTGAACTGGGTAAACATGATTTTTCCTTTGGCAGGATTCTATCTTTCTTTAGGACTGGATGCTTTACTGGAGCCACTGGTGTATTTCAGTTCTGGTGGCCTGTTTTAGGCTGCATTCTTAAGGTTCTAAATAGCAAGCCTGAGTTGGTAATGCCTTCCTTATAAGTGCCTGAGTTGTGCAGCCGTGTTTGTTTAACTGTGGGGTGGATCTGGTTAACTTCAAGCCAGCTGAATCCCCTTTAGGCAGAGCTAAGGCCTGGCTGGCTGAGATGTGATCTAACTGTTTAAATGATGCTACTTTTTCCACTGTCTTGGGAAAACCAGCAAATTAAAAAAAAAAACCTTCCATGAGGGCAATGGCACAAATGTGTACAGCACATCATAAGTACTTTTTCATAGTCTGACATGTCACATTATGAAAAACACATGTTATTGCAGTCATGTCCTTTCTATGTGATAACAGGTTATCCAGTTTAGATTAACTATGTGACATTTTTTTCTAAGCTGACTAAAAACTAATTGTTAACAGTTCACAACTCAATCTTCAAACTAAATAAAAGAACTGAATAGACTTGGTGACTGTTCTCAGGGTTATTTAATCAGTTCAGCTGTATTCCAGTAGCACGGCATACTGGTATACTGGTATTGTGCGTGCTGGCTTATTACTAACACTGGTGCTTTTCCTGTCAGCACAATAATCAAGCCACCTTAATGATGACACCTTGATATTCCCAGCCCGTAGTAGAGGTTTGCACAGTCTTTATGTTAGGCAAAATTAATAATAGTTGTGGTGATAATAATAATAAATGGAAAACTGTGTTAGAATACTCAGTATAATATGAAATCCCCGAGGATATCTTTTATCCTTATCTTTTATTTATTTAGTATAAATAACTTGTTTTGTGTGCAAGCAAACTTATGTGCACAAGCTAATTTACTTTAAGTTCATATCCTTCTCTCTAATGACTTCAGTCGTACATACAGTGAAATGTTTGCTGCCCGTACAGACTGGTGTTTACCACAGAATCAGGTTGTGTTTATGTGTGCAAAAGCAGGCACAGCTTTGTTAAATATGTTACAAAAATACCGCATTACTTTGTGACAATAAACAGTAAAGAAGGCTGCCTCTACTGTGGGTCTCATGGACGAACTCCACCTTCACTTGCTTGAACCGCAGCAGGCCTCGTTCCTCGTTCCGCTCTGCAGCCTCAGTGGTGGGCTCAGCCGATCGTCCAATGAGCCATCTCTCCACCTGCTCCAGGGTCTGGTTAAGAGTGACTGAACTGTCAAAATAAGACTGAGGGGACTGTCCAATGTGAAGTCAGTAGGCTTATTTTCTCAGATGCATGAAAAGCTAAAAATCAACCAGTGATGCTTCTGAGCAGCCCGCCCAAATAAAGTCTGTATGTGGGAGACACCATTTGCTTTGCATACTGAACAACTCTTTATGACACAGTAGATGCAAAAATTCTTTCCTCTCTAGACAATCACCTGTCTACTGGAACACTACGTACCAACTTTTAGTTAATTTTCTTCAAGCATAAAATATTTATCCTGCGCACACATTATGGGGGGGCTTGAGGGGCTCTGGAGGCTCAGGATAAATATCTGCACGTCAGTGCTCGTGGCCTACATTTCCCTACACTTTCAAAACACGAAGCATATTATCATTTGCTAACCAACACTGACATTTCTTCGTACAGTCACGCAGCTTGCAGTATCGCCAACAGTGCCTGACTGTAACAGTTCTCTGAAAGGTTTCAGTGTGTGGAGGGGGTGGTTTAGCATTTTCAGCATTTTTTTTTGAGCTCATCATCCGTCACTCTCAAATGCCTCAGGGGGAAAAAAAAAACACTTGTCTCCTTTAAAAGATTATGTGAACACACACACACACACACACACACACACACACACACACACACACACACACACACACACACACACACACACACACACACACACACGGCTCGCTTTCACCCAAAACCATTTGAACATTATTTAATTACACAATTGGAAGGTCCCATGCAAAATGACCATACTGAACTAAACTTTTCATGCCTGTCCTGCCTGAAGCTTGTACTATAATGTGTACAGATTATTGTTATTATTATTAATTGTCCCATCACTAAAAGATGGTGGGTAAAACATGCTTTTATATTAGTTTACCACTTCTTTTTCTTTGAAAAAGCAATTGAGCAACAACTTCTGCTGAGTTATTGCAACACCACTTGAACAAACCACCTCCAGAGATGCAGTGCACTGTAATGTACTGGAACAGCTCATAATAATACTGGCAGTTTGTTTTCTTATGATTATGGTTACATATCAGAATATTATTTAAGGCAGTGGTGCATAGTTGTAGCACAGCAACATTTTTTGATTTCATGACATTTGGGTAGACACTTTGACCACATGTAGCCAATGTGACCCCTCCAGTACATGAATTTAAATAATTGGCCTATGATAGCCTCTGCTTTCATTCAGCTCATGTGGTATCCTTTCTCTCCAGAGTGGTGTTATCATGTCAGTAAAGTGTTGTAAAGTTGAAGATAGGTAGGTTTATGTAATTTGTACACTTTCTTTTAAATCCACTTCTAATATGTGGATCCACAAAGTGATGCTATTAATGAGGCGGTCACCAAAATCACAAATTCGTAGTCAGTAACTGAAAAATTAGCTGCAGCAACACAGAAATCAAACTGTGCACTTGTGTACCAGAGTGAGTGACTGAAATTAGTAGTTTCTAACCACAAAAGAACACCTGTCCCTGTGACGATGTGGTGTGTGTCTTTGAGGTGGTGTGGTTTCCACTTTTGTTTTTTTTTTATGAAAGCTGCCTTTGTAGGTAGAGTGCATATTGTTCCAGCCATAGCTGAAAGAGACTATCTTAAAGTTGCACCACATGATGCCCACGTAAACACAAGAATTGTAAAAAGTGCCCGTGCTGTTTTGTGCTTGTGCAGGGTTGTTGTTCAGTAGGTGAGCTGAGCTTCCAGTGTGTGTTGTGTGCAGGTAAATCAGCACCGAACTCACTTAGAAACTTAGAAACCATTATTTGCAACTGGTCCAGTTTTCTTTTTGTTTTTCCCAGTTTGGGCAGTGATGCAGGATTTTTCTCAGAAGTCAGGAAATGTCTTGTTGTTGTGGGATTGTTGGGGCCAAAACGGGAAAAGCACCGGTGACTAGACGAAACACGGGTCCTATCTCTGAACTGCAGGGCTGTTTTATCTCTTTGTGAGCTAATCAAGCCCATTCATACCTTTCTGATAGCGTACGGCTAAAATGTTTTGATGATATACACATCCCCCTTCTTCCGCTTTCCTTCTTACTCACTTTGTTACATAATAGGTTAAGTCTTTTTATATATATGTTTGTACTCTATTAATTTAGCAGGAGACAATGAAACCTCTTTCTCACTTTTTCTTGTGCTCTTTTGCATAATAGTTTTTTCTTTTTGATTTTATTTAAACAACCTTTCTAATAGTGGCCTCAACCTCTAAATAGTTAAATATATATTTTCAAGCTCTTTCATCTGGACTTAAGACTACGCTGCTCCTCTGCGGTGCAGAGTCCTTGCAAATAAATGATGTACTTTCTTGTTTTCACCTCAGCAGAGTATGCTTCCAGGATCTGTTAGTCCTCCTCCTTTGTTTGCTCTTGTTTATAGGCTGACAGTTTGATATGATAAGGCATGCTGTGATAGGTCTGTGGAGATGATTCCCTGTCCCTGTTCTGGGGTCATAAGAATATTTTGGTACCAGGGATCAGACTCGGGCATCTCCTGTCAGTCTGAATGGTCCAGAGCTGAATTTATTGACATGGATACACATCATCACTTTTACAACATTAGTGTGCACATAAAGGTTTGGAACAGTTAAGGCATTAGTGGAGACTCCTACTTTCTCTGTGAAGTGCACTGCTGCTGGAGCTGCACTGATAAATTACCTTGGCTGAAAGGTGTGAAAATGAGCTAATTACCAGTATATGATAGTGGCATCTGTGGCAGGTGACAAGAAGCAAGAAGTAGGTTGAAGTTATGTAGAAAATTGTGAAAGTGTAGCCACAGATATTTGTACATTTTTGATAGTAAAATGTTTATACAGTGTCTTTATTACTGCTGTTCACCATAGTTAATTGTTTTGACACTAAATGCAACACTCATGCTAAAAGGTTTTCCTCTTTTATGCTAGCATACAGCACCAATGTGGACACACTGCTTTGATTACCCTGTTTATGGACTTCCTGTTGTATATTGTTTACATTATCACGGGCATAACAGCTAATTTGATAACGGTCCGTGAATGTTCCTGTCATTGTCTCAGAGGTTTTAAAAATATATCTTTTTTTTTTTTTTTAAATAGTGACCAAATGATATTGGACTAATCTCTCACGGATAACAGATGAAGCTTGGAAAAACGTGTGCAGACACATGTAACATCTTAGTTGTTAAAGCTTGGTCAATACTCAAGGTCACAGTGTCTGTATTGGACATGAAACAGTGGTGTGAGGCAGCCCTAATATGTGCATATATTATATTCCAAATGTTAAACAACGGGGGCACTGACACCTTATCCAGTCAGCTGTGATGCTGCTCTGCTGCAGATGCTGCAGTAGTGATGATACTGTAGTAAATGATTGTGCTCTGCACAAACTGTGTCTCAACGCTATTTTTAAATTACCTCAACCATCATTTTCTGCATTAGGTTATGTGTGTGTGGGGGGGGGTATTTTGCACATATGTGGATACTAAAAATACTGACTCACTGTGGTCAGGCTCTATTTTGATATTAGGCCTTTTTGTTTGCTCAAAAGCAGAGACCTTCTTCCTCAGAAATGATGCTACTTTTTTCCTATATATGTATTCATGTAGTGTAGTACTTTTATGGTAATGCTGCTGTGACAGTCATGGTGGTGTGTGATCACTCTCCACACAATATGTGCATTCATACCTCAGATGTAAATACAGGTGTGTCCACACCCTCATCGTTACCTGAGCGCTGCAGTTTGAGGTGGAAACATTGTCATGGCCATGCAAAATACAACACAATTTGCTAACGGGATAGGAAGAGTGTAGGTTTGATAATCTGCTTAGATTGTAATCATCTGACAGTTATTTTACAAGCTGAATGCATCATGCATGCAACAAAGGAAAGTGAAATCTGAGCAGAGGAATGGAAAACAACTCAAAGCCTCAGATATATGTAACTCCTGTGAAGCTAAATTGTTATTAAAAATATAGCAGACACATCCACTAACTGAGCATGACAGCTTATCATATTGCTGTGTTTGACTGTGTGGAAGACCATAATAATTCTGGGAAGCAGTCTGGGAGTGACAGTTTCAAAAGAAATTCCACCGGACGCAAAGCTGTTCCTACTTGCTTTGTATCCTAGAGAACAATGAGCAGACATTAATAACCTTTTTTGAAATGATGTGGAAGATTTGGATCTTGCAGTGAGTCTGTCAGAAAGCTTGTTTTGCACTGTTGAATTGATGATTCTTGCTGGGATGTGGATTGCCATGTGTAGAATGGGAAGAGTTGTTTGTTGTTCAGTGTGTTGCTTTGTCTTGGTTGTCCATTGTCTATTTATTTTTTTTAAAAAAGCACCTACAAAGAATTTATGGGTGTGGCCTTTTCCCAATGATATTTTAAACCTCCCCTGAGCTTACTTCCTGTTAGTGAAGCTCCTACCTTGCAGCAGAGTGATAACTGAAGTGACACTATTGAGGTTGCACATACCTGTCCATATCTTTGGCGAGCCAGCAGCAGAGTTCACATTAGCATGGACTGCATAGTACAGATACTTCCACACATCAGCGGATCTATGTACACAGTCTGATCCTTGTTCTTCGTTGTTTTTGTTGCCTTGCAGGATAGTATGGCCATGACGGGAGGGACTGCAGCTGCCCTTCCCATGAGCAACCACACCCGAGAGAGGGTGACAGTGGCCAAGCTGACATTGGAAAATTTCTACAGCACTCTGCTCACCCAGCACGAGGAGCGGGAGATGAGGTAAAACAGCATGAGTGCTAATGAGATGCATTTTCTTTCCAACCTGCATTGTGTAGCACTTTGTTTCTTGAAGATTTCAACTCAACTCCTAGAGCCACAGAAGCTGTAAGAAAAAAAAGTGTTTTTATTCTTTTATTACCTAGGCATCATACCTGTTAATGCTTAGGTTATGCACACATCAAGTGTCACTCCAACTACCACTGGAAAAGGTAACAATGCAGAGATGTTTCACCTTAGGTGTGAACACAACAGAGGAAATCTGACCACTTCTGTTCCCACGTCACCTGAGAGCTGAGCTTTTGTCCAGGTTTCATGCTTCATTGGCTCCTGTAAGACAGCTGGGCCACCTGTTCCCACCCCTACATAAACTGTGAGGGGATTCATTTTCAAGATTTGACATGTTCAAGGCCACCCCACCACCACCACCACCACACCCACACCCACCACCACCACCACACCCACCCCCCTGAACTGTAATTTGTATATCATGAGGAACTTTTATTTGCATTATTTATGTTGTTAAATGAACGTGCTGTTTGTTTTTATTCTTAGGCAGAAGAAACTGGAGAAGGCTATGGAGGAAGAGGGTTTACCAGATGAGGAGGTACAGAGTTTGCATTTTAGTTAACATGTATCAAAATGTTCAGCTTCTCTTTCTTGGACTTCTTCACATATCTCTGGGTGTTTTACAGAAAGTAATGCGGCGCTCCCAGCATGCCCGGAAGGAGACAGAGTTTTTACGACTGAAGAGGACGCGACTCGGTTTGGATGACTTTGAGTCCCTAAAGGTGATTGGACGAGGTGCTTTTGGAGAGGTACGTTTCAAAAACAAAAAAAGGCTGTCAAATCAAGGCCTCGAGGAGTGTGGGACTGTAAACAGAAGGGTTTTCCTCGTGATTTTGACTAATGCTGTCTCCTTCAGGTGCGTTTGGTACAGAAGAAGGACACAGGTCACATTTATGCCATGAAGATTTTGAGAAAAGCAGACATGCTGGAGAAAGAACAGGTAAAGTGTTTGCCTGTATTAGAGTTCTCCAGGATAATAAGGCATACTCCTACTGCTGCTGCATTCAGGATGCTTTATCCATCTTTCCCTGTAGGTCGCTCACATCCGGGCAGAAAGGGATATTCTAGTGGAGGCGGATGGTGCCTGGGTGGTCAAGATGTTCTACAGCTTTCAGGACAAGAGAAACCTCTACCTCATTATGGAGTTCCTGCCTGGAGGTTTGTACTGATAAAAGTCCACAGACCACAGTGACCCTGTCATCGCAGGTCACCTGCTGTTGGGATCTCAAATATTAACTATGCTGAGAGAGACATTGTTGACCTCTGACCCTTTTGCCAGGCGACATGATGACGCTGCTGATGAAGAAGGACACGCTGTCTGAAGAGGCTACTCAATTCTACATCGCAGAGACCGTACTGGCCATCGACTCCATCCACCAGCTGGGCTTCATCCACAGAGACATCAAACCGGACAACCTGCTGCTGGACTCCAGAGTAAGAACAAAAACACAGAAAACAGAGACGTGCAGATTCACAGAGAGAAACATCCAGATTTCTAATGCGTGTCGAGTAGATTTCTTAGTCAAATGCTTATTTGCTCGCAGGGACATGTGAAACTGTCAGATTTTGGACTGTGTACAGGACTGAAGAAGGCTCATCGCACCGAATTTTACAGGAACCTTACGCACAACCCGCCCAGTGACTTCTGTGAGTCACAAACATAATATCCTCAGGAAATTAAAATAGCAGTGCCAAAAAATGCATGTTACTGAGTATAAGTAACAACTTTCACCAAAATACAATCCTTGATGACTCTGAGTTGTTTCAGAGACAAAAACCTTACATATAATAATTTTTTTTCTATCCTTCAGCCTTTCAAAATATGAACTCCAAGAGGAAAGCAGAAACCTGGAAGAAGAACCGGAGACAGCTGGTATTTCCTGGTTGAATTTATGGAATTTCTCTACTGTATATTTCTAACTAAAACCTTCACGTCTCACTAAAACTTCGGTGTCACTTTCAGGCTTATTCCACAGTGGGAACGCCAGACTACATCGCTCCAGAAGTGTTCATGCAGACGGGTTACAACAAACTGTGTGACTGGTGGTCTCTGGGTGTGATTATGTATGAGATGCTCATTGGTAAGTAGGACATGTGCAGAGAGGGCAGGGAATAGAGTGATTTTAATGAAGTGATTTGAAGTATTATATGCACACAAATACTTTTTTTTTTTTTTTTTTATGGTGACCGTATCTGTGAGTGGATGGCATTAATACAGAAAAGCATTTGTTAAAAACATCTGCTGTCAATGGGGAAAAATGCAGTATCTGGAACTTTTTCTTTTGGGAAAATGCAGTGAAAAAAAAAAAGTTGCTGTGAAAAATAGCTGTTGGTGGGTTAATATTTCAAAGGCTCTTTCATGCTCTACAGCAATCAAATAGATATAAATTAAAATACCCAATGGACACAGTTATTTGCCAGACAGTCATTAACTAGGTCAGGTTACCCTGTCAGAGTCATTGATATCAGCTGCTGCAGGTAGAATTGCTCCTGCCACCAGTGTTTTAATATGCTTGTTGGTTCTTTTCAGGTTATCCACCCTTCTGCTCAGAGACGCCACAGGAGACGTACAGGAAGGTTATGAACTGGAAAGAAACGCTCGTCTTCCCACCTGAAGTCCCCATCTCAGAGAGAGCCAAAGACTTGATATTAAGGTATACACTGGCTGTTTCAGCAGACTTCATTCTCTGAGGAGAAACTCCAACTTATCAAATGTGCTGCTTTTCTTTCTTTGATATCACTGCAGTTGACTCTGGTCAGCTGTGATGATAATTAGAAGCTAATAAATGCATGACTTCTGTCGCTGAAGCTCAGATTTCCTAATCTCACTTGAAGGTTGGATACAAAACATGTTGCCATTTCCTCAGTCCAGGTTATTAGTGTGGAAAAACTGACTAAACACTTTTCTTGTCAATTTCCTGCAGGTGTGTTTCAGGTTGTGAGAGTTTAAAGCTTCAACAACACTTGCAGTATAAAATTTGTTGCTTAAACAATAAAGTTGTTCTTTATGCTACAAGTGCTGCTGGAGTTTTAACTTCTTTAGACCTGAGCCTTTTCTTATTGCACCTTGGACGCAGGTGGGTATTCCAAAAAAACCAAAACAAACTGCTGTGTTTTAGGTTTTGCACAGATGCTGAGAACAGGATCGGAGCTGTGAGCGTGGACGAGATCAAGAGCCACTTGTTCTTTGAGTCGGTGGATTGGGAGCACATCAGGTACAAAAAAACCAAATCTGCTGCTTATGAATGCAACCCCTTCAGGAAAATGAAACATCTGATTTTTCTTATGCCTGTTAATGATTCTCCACAGGGAGAGGCCGGCCGCCATCTCCATTGAAATCAAGAGTATCGACGACACCTCAAACTTTGATGACTTCCCTGAATCGGACATCCTTCAGCCAGGTTAGTTTTCTGAAATATTTTTCTGAAAATCCTGAGCAGAAACACTAGCATGAGGTCAGATTCAGACAGAGCATGACAAACCACGGATGAGTCATGACAACAGTCAACAAAAGCAGAAGTTACAGCACTGAAAACAAGCTAAATTTAACTTCTTGTTATTTATCTAAGTTCTAAGAAAGGGCACCTGTCACACTGTTCTGTATTTCCTGTCATATACAAGCTCAGTTCCAGAAAAGCTGATACTGTAAAATAAGAATAAAATGTAGTGATTTGCAAGTCTCATAAACCTGCATTTTATTCATGATTATTTTATTCATATTTTACTTTATTGGGAAATTACCATATTACAGCAACAGGATAAAAAAACCTGTGTAATCTACAGTAAAAACAACATTGTTAAAAGTACCTCAGGCCTGTAGTGAAGGCCTTATAATGTGACAACTGTGATAAAGATGCTCTTTTATACCCAGTCACATTACTGACCTGACAGACAGACTGGGGCTGCACTAATGCTCGGTATAAGATGAATGAATTATTTTGAACTGTGAATCACACAAAGCTACTCTAATAGATTGACAAATAGAAATAGCTGGAAATGAGCATAATAAGTTACCTTTAATATTATAATGACTTATGATATGTGTAGGGGGTTATTATTTAATAGTCTGTGGTGCCCCCAAGTGGTAAACTGCTTTTGTTGTTTGTTTGTTTTTTTTTTTATGAATAGCCAATGCAACGGAGCCAGACTTCAAATCAAAGGACTGGGTCTTCCTCAACTACACCTACAAACGCTTTGAGGGCCTGACTCAGCGAGGCACCATCCCCACATACATGAAGGCAGGGAAGGCCTGACACCCTCAAACGGGAGGAGGGCGCAGTGGAGAAAAATACAGACGTTTACGGACACAGGGTCGGGCCCTGGAGCCCCGCTGGTGCTGAAGGCTGCACCGCCAGCTTCTCAGTCTAAATTTAACCCTCATCACAAGTTATTTAGGTCTGCTCAGCTGCGGCAAGAAAGCCAAGAGCTCAGAAATTAAGGAGCATTACCGCATTACCTCGGTTGTTAATATTATATACACGTGCCGTCTTTAGCCATAGCTCTCAGGCCAGCTCACTAACTAGGACACTAAATCAGCATATCTGCATGTTCAGCAGCATATTGCTTCTGGAGATGATTTGTTTCTTTTTTGTTTTGTTTTTAATGGTGAGAACAAGGCTTGAATACAAATGACTGCTCCAACTTTTTCCACATTGTTAGTTTTTACACTGGTGGCTAAATTAGGTTATTGCTCTATACACTGTAGACAAACTCTGGATGATCGATAAGAACAGGAACCCCTCACTTGTTGTAGCCAATAGTCTGCTATAAGGTTCCAGCGTGATTTCAAGTGTTTTTGCTCACTTTGCACAGTGAATTTAAGGGTTATATTTAAGAGTTATATTCACTGACATTATAGCAGCCATCAAATTGTAAACACAAAAGTCTTTGTAGTTAGCAGAAGCATCTTTCTTTGGTTTGTGTTTTGGCTTGACTTGTATAAAAAGAGGTGGAAACAGCCGTAACTACTGGAGCTAATGCAGATGCATGTTCTTGTTAGCAAAGTGGTAATGGATCCCATTTAAAGCTGGGTTGGCATCAAAATTTTAACTCTGCCCAGGCTTACAGCACCACCTATGTGTATGGGTCTTCAGTTGAAGGCTAAGCTTGATGATACATTTTTAGCAAAGCTAGCTGTGCTGCTTTAGGGATAGCTGCTTAGTCCACCAGCTTGACCCAACAACGACTGGATGGGTGTAGTGTTCTGATGTTAGCACACAGCTCCACTGATTCTTACACCTAAAGTGTAACAAAATATTTATAGATGTATTAAAAAAAAGTGACTCTGCATTCACTACCTATATGTTAGCCTTTAGCTGTTTTTATCCACCGTTTCAGACCGACTGACCCAAAACAGCAGCAACAAAAGGAGAGAAAATCTAAAACAAATGAGCAAAAACCTCAGATCATGCTGGACCCATCCTTTAACCCTCATGCTAGTGAAACATGGTGACTTTGTGGCAGCTCAGTGGGGGAAACTGCCTCAGCACAGCTGCTTTTCTCACAGAACAACAGCTTGTTGCCAGAAAACTGTGAGATGCAGTTTACTCTGTGCTTGACATCCTTTACTGCGGCGTGTCGTCCTTTCGCATTGCCAAACTAACTGCTGAGCGTTTCCCTTCCCTTGCAGAGTTTTGGTCAGGTCAGTGCTAAAGTACTTGATATAATTCTGATCAGCCCACGGCCCAATCGCTTCTTTCTTAGACGGGCAAAACATGCAAAGTGCCTTTTGATCCAGCTGATAAATATTTAACCTGATATACAGGTGAGACCAATAAGAAGGCATTCGCTAAAATGTAACTGTTTTCACTGAAAAGGGAAAGGGAAGCAGGAGGAAGCCTCTTTAAAGCCGGTGTGCACTGATGTCAGTGGTGACGCGTCTGCAGGGTGATAAGTGAGGTGATACAGCAGCAAAGAAACAATAGGAGTACAGAAAACAGGAGTTTTATAGCTTAGATAATAAAACAGGAGGCTTATAAAATATAACGTGTCATGGAAAACAGCAGTGTGTCTTTGTCAAGTAAGAATGAAAGTTGTAGATAAGACAGTGGATCTCTGTGTGTTCAAGTTCCTGCTTTTTTTTTTTTTTTTTTTTTTTATTTATTTTGAAATTTCGAATAAGAATGTGTTTAATGTCTAGGAAAGGAAAACGTTTATGGTGAACAGCAACCTTGAGGCCCGTCTTTCTCAGCAAACCATCTAAGCTTCATGTCTGCTCAGAGCTGGGAGTAGGCTCAGTGCTAAAAATGCTTACCAAAGAGCTCTGATCATCACAGATTCACATGTAGCTGTCGCTTACTGCACTCAACTTAAAACTACCTTTTTGGGGGGGGTAAACTCTGTTTTGGAATAAATTGCCATTTCTATTTGTATACATGTGAGAAAGTGAGCGTGTGGGGGATAAATCATCTAAATTAGGACTGATAGAGACAGTGTCTACAACTGATCTGACAAATATCATTATAATACCTTTATACCTTTTGTTCCTCCTTAACCTTCACTCATCAATCTAGTCCTGCTGAAAATGTGATGATTTGAGGCCAAATGCATTCACGTTTTTCTGTTATTTTCATGTTTTTCATTAAGAGGCTGATGAATTGGATTTATTGATCATATTCAGTATACTGAAAAAGGGTGATTTTTATGTTATTTGTTTGATCTAAAGTGTAAAGGGGTATTACACCTTGTAAAATAGCGAAGCTTAAAGCAAAGACCCAGCAGATGCCAGGGTATTCTGAGGGTATCCTGTGCTAAATGTATGAACCCGACATATCCTATAATGCAGCTTTTTTCCATCTCCTAACGCTCGTCTTCCAAACTCTGCACCGCCTATTTGTCACGCAGTTTCTCTGTTCATAATTCATAATAATCTCACATAACCTGGGTCACGTTTTCAGACATATGCTCCTGTCCCCGCAGGGAGAGTAATGCTCCCTTTGATGTTTAAAATTAGTGGAGTGCCCCTTTAATGGTTGCCTTGAAACACAAACCAAGCAGTCTGCATCATATCACATAAACAAGTCTATTGGCTGTTTTTATAATTGACACGTATGGGTCTAAGACCTGGTTACAGGAGGCTGTGGCCCTACTGGAGGTCCAGAGCAGGACATGTGCATTGGAGGTGGTGTGGGTGGTGGGGGTTGTGTTTGCTGGTAGCCACTGCTGCACATTCACTCTAATGCGCTGACATAACCTGGGTATCAAAGCCCGAGTGCTGCACTCAGAGCATCTGGTTTCACAGCCAAACAGTAAAGCTTGTTTATGGAAAGCTTGTCTGAGAGTGTGCGACTGTGTGAGTGACAAAAATGCTGTTTTTATTAAGTAGATCCTTTCTGGTGTTCAGTGTCTTAACTCTGTTTTGTAATAGATTTTTTTTTTTTTTTTTTTTGTCTTCATGAAAAGTAGATGAAAATTGAGGGTAAATCTCGTATTTGGTATCTATACAATTCTCTCGATATGCATTATGACTTGAAATCCATTACTGTGTCACTTTATCTAAAGGGAGTTGAATTATTGACTTTTTCATGAGGTAGACTTCAGGAAGTGCTTCACTTTTATTACTTATTAAACCAGACAGTTCATTTCTGATGGACCAAACCAGCCTAATGACTCAGCCTCAGTGTTGGGCACATCATTGTTGCCGAAATATATTAAGCATTAACTAAGACAAAAACAAAACACTGACATAAAAATAAAGGCTGAAAGATTAAGAATCCAGTTTTAGAAATCCGAGTAATGTGGCAAGTACTATGGAATTTCCCCTCGATGAGGCAAGTTAAGGTTTTCAGATTACTTTCCACAGGCCAATACTACATTGTGAGATATTTTGTGTAATGATGTGTACATATTGTTGTGGACACTTGAAGGCAACTGTGTGGAGTTAAAGAGGAAATGCTCATTAATATATTCATTCACGTCATTGAGTTTTTATGTTGATAAAATGCTTAAAATAATAAAAATTAAACACTTCATGTCTTAAGGTTTCTTTAATGTTGGGGCGGGGGGGCTCTTAAGTACCTTTGACCAAAAGGTATGCAAAAAAGGTGCAATATAATGTGTCAAGCACTTTGGCAGCACTGAGCACGTCACTGCACAACGGACGATCAGTAGTCAAACTGGTCTGTAAACTGTAACTGAAGCTCTTGAAGGGTTTATATATACACCTGGAAGAATGTTGGTTTAAAGTTGAAATGTAGAAAACTGAGCAAATTAGTGTTTGGCACTGTTTATTATTTTTATTATTTTATTGGTATTAAAATGGTAATGACTAAGCTCTTAAAAAGTCAGTTGACCTTCAGTCACTGTTAAACTGAATGATCACTTCGTCGTACAGCATGTTGTAATCCCCTCTCTGTTCAGTGCTGCACCTTTCTGCTATGATTAAATGTCACCTCTAGAGGGAGCTCTTGTAGCACCTTTTCCTTACTGATCAGACTCTTATGAATGAGTGCTTTGGCTTATAGCTACTGTATACATTCACTGGCCATTTTATTAGGTACATCTTGAGAGTATCTGGTTGCTTTTTGAACTGCTTTAATTAATTATTTATTATTTATTGCTGTCTGAACTGCCTTAATTCTTCGTGGCACTGATACGACAAGGTGCAACAGGTGAAACATTCCTCAGATTTTGGTCCATAGTGACATGACAGCATCACACAGTTGATGCAGATTTGTCAGCTGCACATCCATGATGAGAATCTCCCGTTTCCTCCGCATCCCAAAAGTGCTCTGATGGATTGAGATCTGCTGACTGTGGAGGGGTCAGGAACAATAGGCGGTGGTGTTTAAACGATGCTCAGTTGGTAGTAAGAGGCCCAAACGGTGTCAAGAAACTATCCCTCACACCATTATACCACCAGCAGCAGCCTGAACTCTGGATACTTTGTGGATATTTGAGTTAATGTTGCCTTCCTATCAGCTCGGAGCAGTCTGTTGATTCTCCTCTGACGACAACAAGGCATTTTCACCCAGAGAACTGCTGCTCACTGGTTATTTTCTTTTTATTATCAGATCCCAGCAGATCAGCAGTTTCTGAAACACTCACATCAGCCCGTCTGGCACCAACAACCATGCCACGTTCAAAGTCACTTAAATCACCTTTCTTCCCCCATTCTGATGCTCGGTTTGAACTTCAGCAGGCTGTTTTCACCAAGTTGCTGCCATATGATTGGCTGATTAGATATTTTTGTTAATGAGCAGTTGAACAGCTGTACCTAAGAGCTGTTCAGCTGCCGGTGAGTGTATATTTGTTGAAAGAAAAACATTTATCTTTTGGCTTTCTGATGAAGGTGGAAATGCTTCTGTATCCAGAGAAGGTGTATTAAGTACTAAGGCTTGCTTAATAGTAGTGTTAATAATTTTATGTTACAGCCAATGATACAGATGTCTTCAGCCATCCCACTGCACTGCTTTCACTGTGACATTTTTCCTGCCTGACTCTTGAACACTTTTGCACTTGTTCCAAGCCGGGTCAACAATTCACCTTTTTCCCCGCTGCAAAAACACAGTTGTGGTAACTGGGTTCTTCTATAATCCCTTACCCCGCTTAAGAAACCGGGTTCCTGGTGTCCATGAAGAAATCAGGTTACTGCTCACAACCACTGAGTTCTCGTAAAAGCACCTGATGCAGGGGTGATATCGCCGAGTCATGACCCAGTTATTATCATGCATCCATAGTTGTCTACCCATTGAGGAGCTGCTTGATATTTTTTCACTTTTAATTTTTTTAATTGAATTTGAAAGTTGAAAATACTTATATTTTAATTTACACATCCTTTAATTTGCTGACTGTTGAACTGAATAAGATGGCAAAACCTTTGTAGTCACAGCCTTATTCAGACGTTAGTGAGTCCTTACCAAAGCACTGTTACGGCATTTATATTTGGCCTGTTAAGGTTGTTTTTATATATATATATATATATATATATATATATATATATATATATATATATATATATGCAGTTATTTTATTTTTGTGTGTTTATATATATATATATTAGGGGTGGGACTCGATTAAAAAAAATTAATCGAATTAATTACAAGCTTTGTAATTAATTAATCGAAATTAATTGCATTTTAATCGCATTTCAATATTTGACATGAGAAATATTAATTTAAGTTTGGTTGATGAATGAATCAATATACATAAGCTTAAACTTCAAAATTTTGTTTATTTTCCCACCAGTCTACTACACAGACCAATGAAGGGTGGAAGTGCTCCTGTGATAAGCAAACACCTGACATTAAAGTTAAGCATCATAACTGGATAGTTTTATTCAACATTAATGTCTCACTTAATATAGTTGAAAATTAATCATTCTCTCAGCTGTATTCCTTGATGTTGAAATGTGTTATGCTTGTTTTAACAGCTTATTTTCAATAAAAGACTTAAAATTAAACCACAAAAAGGAGAAAAAGTTGATTCTCTGTTTAACAGCTGCTTTTACACAGCTGTGCTTCACACTCACGGTTGCTAGGCGATATGACCTACGCAGAGGTGAGGACAGGTGATGCTGATATGAAGGCTAGCTGCTCACGTCCTCCCTTTGCGGTCTTCGTGGGCTCTGAAGGACGTGGGCCGGGTCCTTCGCAGGATGCGGCCCCTGAATTTGGACATTGTGCGTCGATATAATCTGTATGCCGGGAACTCGTGCACTGAGAAACGTTCCACGGTGCAAAGTGCGTTAAAATTTTTAATTCGTTAATTTCCCCGTAATTAATTAATCGAAATTAACGCGTTAAAGTCCCAGCCCTAATTTTATATATATATATATATATATATATGTGTGTGTGTGTGTGTTTCTAAGAATTCTAAGAATTGTTACAACAAAGGAAGAATTCTACCAACACATTGAGTATTATATATATATACAGTGGTGTGAAAAAGTGTTTGCCCCCTGCCTCATTTCCTGTTTTTTTGCATGTTTGTCACACTTAAGTGTTTCGGAACATCAAACCAATTTAAACAATAGTCAAGGACAACACAAGTAAACACAAAATGCAAGTTGTAAATGAAGGTGTTTATTAGTAAAGGTGAAAAAAAATCCAAACCATCATGGCCCTGTGTGAAAAAGTGATTGCCCCCTAAACCTAATAACTGGTTGGGCCACCCTTAGCAGCAACAACTGCAACCAAGCGTCTGCGATAACTTGCAATGAGGCTTTTACAGCGTTCTGGAGGAATTTTGGCCCACTCATCTTTGCAGAATTGTCCCAATTCAGTTACATTAGAGGGTTTTCGAGCATGAACAGCCTTTTTAAGTTCATACCACAACATCTCAATAGGATTCAGGTCAGGACTTTGGCTAGGCCACTCCAAAGTCTTCATTTTGTTTTTCTTCAGCCATTCAGTGGTGGACTTGCTGGTGTGTTTAGGATCATTGTCCTGCTGCAGAACCCAAGTACGTTTAAGCTTGAGAACACGAACAGATGGTCTGACATTCTCCCTCAGGATCTCTTGGTAGACAGCAGAATTCATAGTTCCATTTATCACAGCAAGTCTTCCAGGTCCTGACGCAGCAAAACAGCCCCAGACCATCACACTACCACCACCGTATTTTACTGTTGGTATAATGTTCTTTTTCTGAAATGCAGTGTTCCTTTTACGCCAGATGTAATGGGACACACACCTTCCAAAGAGTTCCACTTTTGTCTCATCGGTCCACAGAATGTTGTCCCAAAAGTCTTGGGGATCATCAAGATGCGTTTTGGAAAAATTGAGACGAGCTTTAATGTTCTTTTTGCTCAGCAGTGGTTTTCTTCTTGGAACTCTGCCATGCAGGCCATTTTTGCTCAGTCTTTTTCTGATGGTGGAGGCATGAACGCTGACCTTAACTGAGGCAAGTGAGGCCTGCAGTTCTTTGGACGTTGTTGTGGGGTCTTTTGTGACCTCTTGGATGAGTCGTCGCTGCATCCTTGGGGTAATTTTGGGCGGCCGGCCACTCCTGGGAAGGTTCACCACTGTTCCATGTCTTCGCCATTTGTGGATAATGGCTCTCACTGTGGTTCGCTGGATTCCCAAAGCTTTGGAAATGGCTTTATAACCCTTTCCAGACTGATAGATCTCAATTACTTTCTTTCTCAATTGCTCCTGAATTTCTTTGGATCTCGGCATGATGTGTAGCTTTCAAGGATCTTCTGGTGGACCTTACTGTGTCAGGCAGCTCCTATTTAAGTGATGTCTTGATTGGGAACAGGTGTGGCAATAATCAGGCCTAGGTGTGGCTAGGGAAATTGAACTCAGGTGTGAAAAACCACAGTTATAGTATGTTTTAACAAGGGGGGCAATCACTTTTTCACACAGGGCCATGATGGTTTGGATTTTTTTTCACCTTTACTAATAAACACCTTCATTTACAACTTGCATTTTGTGTTTACTTGTGTTGTCCTTGACTATTGTTTAAATTGGTTTGATGTTCCAAAACACTTAAGTGTGACAAACATGCAAAAAAACAGGAAATGAGGCAGGGGGCAAACACTTTTTCACACCACTGTATATATATATATATATATATATATATATATATAAATATAAACACACACAAATAAAATAAATGAACATTCTTAAAACACATCAGATTTCAATGGGGGAAAAAATCCTGCTACACTGATTTGAACTGGGTAATGTGTTAGGAATGAAAGGATGCCACATTGTTTGGAAATTAAAATAACCAACCTACAGAGGCTGAATTCAAAGACTGAAAATCAAAGTGATAAAATGATGCAGCAGGCTGGAACATTTTGCTGAAATTTCACTGCAGTAACTCAAAATGATACTCGGTAGTTTGTAAGGCCTCCATGTGCTTGTATGCATGCCTGACAGCATCAGGAACTATATCACAGGCATGTTCTCCACAGCTTCTCCAGACCCTTTCATGGCTGTCACATGTGCTCAGGGTGAACCTGCTCTCATCTGTTAAAAGCTCAGGGTGCCAATTCTGATATTCTATGGCGAATGCCAATCGGGCTTCACGGTGCCAGGCAGTGAGCACAGGACCCACTAGAGGATGTCGGGCCCTCAGAATCAAGAATCAAGAAGACTTTATTGTCATATATATGTAAACATATAATGAAAACATATAATGAAATTTGCATTCCAGAACACCCATCCAAGAGAAATACAAAAACAGACGCAAACAGGGGGGACAGGTGTCTGTTTCTGATTGTTTGGTCTGAGACAGTCACACTAGCGGCTACTGGAGGTCATTTGTAGCTCTGGCAGTGCTCATCCTGTTCCTCGAGCAGACACCACTCCTCCTGATGAGTTAAGGACCTTCTTCAGCCCTGTCCAGCTCTCCTGGACTGACTACCTGTCTCCTGGAATCTCCTCCATGCTCTCGAGACTGTCCTGGGAGACACAGCAAACCTTTTGTCAGTGACATCAAGGGCGTAGGAATGAGTTTACTATTGGGGGGGGCAGATATTGGAAACCTGACAGATCCGTAAATACTCTGAGGTGGGACAAATGTGCCTGTCTCCAATATTGGGGGGGGCACGTCCCCCCCAGTTCCTACGCCTATGAGTGACACGTATTGGTGTGCCATCCTGGAGGAGGTGGACTACCTGTGCAACCTCTGTAGGGTTCAGGTATCACCTCATGCTATCAGCAGACACTGACCCTAGCCAAATGCAAAACTAGTGGGAAAAAATGCGTGTACTCACACAGAAGGGGGATAACAAGCCAAGAGCCAAAGGCACAAATAGTCCATGTTAAACATGGAGCACAAATCGCCGCACCCAAAAACATGCACACCCAGGGGTGAAAACAAACCTTTATGCCTCATATTGGTTTACACGTGTGACAAGAGTGAGTCCAGTACAAATAAAGTCACATAACTGAAAAACTCACCTGCTTGCTCATGATGGCACAGAACCTCTTAATACAAACTGGGCTATAAAAACTTACTTAAACGTCTATAAAAAAAAAAAAACTGTCTATAAACGTCTGCTCTGTGTATTATCACAGACATTTTGAGGTGTTTCCTGTCCACTTACGGTGTTTCCGGGTGGCTAAAGTGCACGGGGACACTACTTTCTCTGCTGACGGCCTTTAAATGGGTTAACGAGCCAAGCGACACGTGACCGTCCAGTTATATAATATATAGGTCAACACGTTTTTCTCTCGCACGTGCAGTCTCCCCCCTTACGTAAAGTCTCGTGCGAAGGTCTCGAATTACACTATGTAGGTGAGAGCCGAAGATCGTCGATATCAGAGATAATGAAGCACTTTGAGTTTTTTCAAATCTTAAATTAGGGGAAATTATGACATTAGAATTAGAGTTTTATATTTAACACAGTTTTGTTTTCTCTTAAAAAACAAACAAAACAGATTTATTTAAGGTACTATGAAACAGGGATATGAGGAAGGTGGCTCAACAAAATCCCCAAATTACACAAATTTTCCCCAGTGTTAGCCAACCCGGTCAGGATTTAAAATGGTAACACATTCCAACAATAAAATCACAGATGGGTGAAGTGGGTAACAGTGACACCCCCCACCCCATGGAAAGGGCACTACCCAACAGCAGTACCCCCCAACCCCAGTAATAAAGTCACTGCAAAACTACCCAGGAAAGGTTTGAGAAATACAACAAATGCAGAGCAAGTGGGGTCTAAATCCCTAGACCCATAGGATGCACTGGGATAACCCTGGTCCACAGAGGCTCCCACTCCAATATCCTGGTGCCAGAAACCAGAGGTCATCTCCAGAGGTCCTGTGTCCATGCCCCAAATGGCCAGAGCAGTATGTTGTGGCTGATACAGCTACATATAGCCTATGTCTGAATATTAAATTTAATAATAAGAGTAAGAGTAAAACAACACAGATAATTTTTGTGTCTTAAAAATATCTGATACAAACTCGAACAAGGCCCTCCTGCGTATCTGCATTATTTCACACCTTGGTTTAATCCCGTGTAGTTCTTTGCGTGCCCTGGATACCCCCTGAATGTGACTGCGCTGGTACCAGGAAAAAAAGTACAGAGTGAGACATCTTTCCTATGGCAGCTCTGTTTGGAGGAAAGCGAGAGAGGAGCGAAGTCAGATCGGTGACGCGCGCTCGGTACTTTTCAGGTCATCAAAACGTGCGATGCACCGGGGTTGCCAATCTCTCACCGGTCCTATCAAGCCAAGGCCGGCTGCATGAATGAAAGGTCGTTTATTAGCGCCGTCACAGCGTCATCCCACGTTTCCCGTCAGACCAGCCACTTCCTGCCAGACAGTTTGCACCTTTAAGGTGTGCGATGGGAAATTCAAGTCAGTACCACTGCCGTGCACGAAAACACCCGTTTTCACACCGTGCAAAGTCCGGTATGAGATGATAAAACGTATGATTTGAAAACTTATGAGATGATTAAATTTTCAATGGAAGGTGACGTTTTTTAAAAGCATTTTCAAAGCAGCAGTACATTCAGATGATATTCTAGCAATGTCATCTGAAAACGCTTATTTTTAAGTATTATTTTTTTCTTCCCGGTTAACGGGATGCTGATTCATGACTCAGACGCACTGAAATGAATGGACCGAGCTGCTTAACACCGTCGCGTGAACGCGGGTATGAATGAACCGAGCAGGCGATAAAGGAGGAGACAAGCGTGAACTTTCCGCTCGTTTCCTAAAGGACCTGGGTGTTCCGCTCTCACCCATCCCTCACGTTTCTTACCCCCCCGCCTGCCTTGTTTAAAAAAAATAAAAACAGGGGGAGGAGGAGTCGGGTGAGAGGGAAAAAATGAAGTCAATTATACAACACCCCGGCTCTCCCTCCTCTCCCCTCTGCTACTACTACAGCTGGTGGCTCCACATGCGCCGCGGCGCTCCGAAGCCTTCACCGGGGCACACCGGCTGCAGTCCGTAGGCATGTCGGCTGGGGGCTCTGACGGGACGGCGGACAGGCCAGCAGGTCCACCAGGTAGGGGCTTGACGATGCTGTGGTTATTGTGGGTTGTTTAGCTTTGATTTATTTTATATATATATATATATATATATATATATATATATATATATATATATATATATATATATATATATATATATATATATATATATATACACACACACACTACTTGTTTCCTTGGAAAAACATTACATTAGCAATATTTATCTACTTTGGCCAATTCTGAACTTCTTTTATCCCCTTAACGCAGCTTTTCTTTAACAGCAAGTCAGGTTATAGTGAGTGAGGTTTATTTACGTATTTCTTTTTAATTAAACTTTATTGACGACACAACAGCGACCGGTTCGACGCTACTTAACCGGGTAGGAGCAGTCACGGGAGCCTGGCTGGACAATATGCGGGCACCTGCCTGCTCACCGACGGAACCGGCTGGCAATGCGCGCCACCGCCTGTCCATTCATTCCGTAGGTTACTATGTGGCGCTCCGTCTTCGGGTGGGGGTGTCGGCAAACTTCACACTGAAGATTAAACACGTCACTGTAGCCATGACGACGACTTGATTCCCCCAACCCCCCCTCAAATGATTTTACATTTTTGCTATAACCTCCGGTTCCTCTTCGACGGCCGCCGTCTTCTCCCAGCCCGCTGCTAATATTAATATTTGTATAACCTTCACCAATCCGGCCTCGAGGGGCTTAGTTTGTCACGTGGTTCCTCGAGGTTTGTCCCCGCATTCTTTCTCGTTCAGCTGCTTTCAGAAACTGGGTCAGTAGATCAGTGGACCAGCGCTGCCTTCGCTGTGCTGCAGAGGGAAGCAGCCGCTTCCTGCGCCGAGGAGCGCACAGGAATGCAGGCTGTCAAAGCCTTCAGCTCAGACTTACGGCACGCTGTTAAAAACAAAGAGGCTAAAATATCAGAGCTTTTTTTTTAATTATTATTATTATAACTAGGACCGCGGTGGCACAAGGGGTGAAAATCTGTTATAACCTGCAGATGCAACGCAAGGCAATAAATCACTAGGGCGTAATGATGTCACAAAAATATGTTTCGGTTGCAGCAACACTCCCGGAAGATTAGCTCATCAATAGACACTGAAAAAAAAAAAAAAACTCGCACAGCTTATATAAAATATACAAAATACTTCAAATCTGAAAAGTATTGCCCTAAAGCAGCAATAACAGCGACTGGAAATGCCACATTAAAAGTGCAGCTCCTGAAACTGCACAGAAAGGAGCCTTTTGTGCTCACTTTAAATGTCTGCAGTGTGTATCAATCCCCACCCAGCCTGCCGCTTGCACAGGAACAGTAGGTAACACAGGTGTTACTAAAGACATTAGTGATATTGTGTTTGGGTTCACAGTTGAGTGGATTAGTAACACCTGTGTTCACTTATTTTCTCTCAGAATAGCCACTGTGACTAAGGTGCATTATATCTCTGTGAAAGCCAGTCAGCAGGCCGTTAAGGTGGATTTTTTTTTTGAATCCCTTAAGTGTAGTGTCTCAGTAAAAATAATCATTAACACCGAGGATTTACAGTTGGGTATTTTCCAAAGCAAGCTCCTTATAAATCTTCCCTTTGTCTCCCCCGCATCCTCATGCTCTGCATTTAATGCTAGCAAAGTTATTAGCTGTCTGCTAACAGGCTATTACAGTAAACCTTCATGAAAATGTAAACCCTTCTCAAGCTGTACACAACCCAGGTTTCCTCTGTAAATCCATATATTTTAAGTACTTTAAGGCACAGCTGTTAGTATCATAATCTTTAATCATAAGTGGTGATTTGATCTATAAAAACCTCAATAAAAGAATCATAGACTCAGGTATTATTTTGTATTCCATACAGTCCCCTGTATATGGACCTCAGTACAGATTCAAACTAATGAAAACGTGTGTGCTCTGTAACAGAATAGCCATCATGCCATATGTAAAAGAATAGTCTCTTATTGCAAAACATCCTCAGCAATTGCATGTACTGGTTTTAGCGGTTGCAGGAAATTGTAGGTCAGTCGACCAGAAATAACCCAGAACATACTGCATTGTAACTCTAGGGTTTAGGGCCTGACTCCTCTGCATCCATCCAAAACTACAACCCTAACAGTTATGGTAGCAGAAGTTAGCAGAGACACGGAGCTGTGTCATTTACCATGCCTGTAACAGCTCTGCCATCAGTTCTGTTTCAGTAAATGTTTCACTCTTTGTCATGTAAACCAAACAGGTGAAAAAAAAGTTGTTTTTTTTTAAATCTCAGCTAAATGCTGAAGTTAAACGTCAGCATTTAGCTGAGATAAGAGGTGATGCTGTCTTTCCCCTGTGTCATCATTTTCCACATCTTTTGTGTCTTTCTGTTCCTTTTGAGTATCACTGCGGGTATTTTTGGTGTATTTTGCTACCTCTTTGCAGTAGTTCTGTGTCTTTTCGTGTTTTTCACTACTTCTTTGTAGTTAACTTTTCTTTTAGCATTTAAAAAAATTAAGAATGAAGTCTGGTTATGGAGGCATTTTAAACGAGGATATTGACATTTTACTTGTAGTGCAAAAACAATCAAAAATCAAAAATATAGTTTGTTAATTTAGTTTTTTAAATTTATTTTTAAAAAAGCAGCCACATGGAAACTGTCAGAGGAGACAGTCAGCTTCTGTCTCTCACTCTAGTTTATGTTGTTCTCTTTGCTCTGCCTTATTATATCTTTCATGTTACTGTACGTTACCTGAATGGTGTCATCACAGCCTAAAAGCATTCCAGTAGCTACTTATGAGCCACAGTTATCCAAACAATTAGGGCTACATTCAACCTTTGTTTAATTGTCTTGTGTTTTAGGGCTATATCATTAAAATGGCTATGTGCTGGTTTATGCATTATTAAATTAGGGTTATTGTGCTCACTGGTGTATTATTGTGACCTTTATATGATATCTACAAACTAAATCAGGCCATGTCTAATATTTTTCCCTGTCATGAACCACGAGCAGAAAGGACCCAAATGCAGACTCATGCAGACGGGAGTGAGCAAAAAGCAAGCTTTTATTGTGGCTGGTGTAGACAAAGAGTATAAAAATAACAACATACACACACACACACACACACACACACACACACACACACACACACACATCAGGCACAAACAAAGCTGGAACACAGTACGGCTCAACAAGGAACTAAGGCAAACTGAGGCTTTAAATAGAGACAGGAGGTGGGTAGGTAGAACAGACACGCCAGGGGAAAAAAGACACAGCTGAGACTAACAAAGGAATGATCAACAGCTAGCAAAATAAAACAGGAAGTAAGACACAAGCAGGGACACGGGAACACTGAAAGACAAAAGACAAACAGAGAAAGCTGATGGAGGGACAGAAAGGGAACAGGGGGAACTGACTGAAAACAAACTCCAAAGACTTGACGTGTAAAGGAGCAAAGCAAAGAATAAAGAACTCATAAAAGAACCCAAACATAAATCATACTCCAAAAACAAAAGAAACCTCAAATAGCATCCCCACCTTCAAATACCTTGAAATTATTCAAGTGGTACACTTAAAGGTGGAGAAGTGCATGTAGGTCATGTCACGCTGACTGTTTCATACTGAGTTACACTCCTGCGCATTTCCACCACAGGTGGTGGCCTGTGTTCCTGCATTTCAGTAATACGGTATGTCATCTGCTACCCTGCAGGCCTGCAGGCCTGGCCTCTTGTCAGTACTCTTGTCACGACCGGTGCTCTTGGCTCGGGCGTGACTCAGAGTGTTGACCGTCCAGACGTGCACTTTTGCACCGCTAAAAGCCAGGGGCGTTGCTTTAGCTATCGCTCGGCAGGGCTGGTGCAGGTGGCAGGGGAACAAATTTCCTGAATAACAGAGAAACAGGAAAAAAAAAGGGTGTGATGCTGGAGACGGTGTGTTATGCAGCAGCCAGCAGTGGAAAGCTGTGGTGGTGTGGAAGGGAGAGCCGGCGAGTGTCACTCCCACATTCCACTTTTGCGTCAGTGATGACCCACTAACTCCTCTGGAGGGATTAAAGAAAATGATGTCAGTATCATTAAAGTTCACTGCAGTGCTGATTGGATAGTAAGAGTCCCTGCTGATAATAAAAGCTTGCTGTGCTTGTTGGTGGGACGTGTGCAGCACATGAGAAAAGGGTCACCGTGACTTCTTACTTTCCTCAGTGATGAATATCTCGCATTTCTGTTACTAATCTAAAAACAAACTTTTATTTACAGTGAATGCCACTAAAGCATGCTTAAAGCATAAAGTGGGTTTTGGTAACATTTTATATTAGAAAAGTAGCTGAGAAAAACATGGGTTAACTATTGTACTACTTGCTTTTCTTCACTTAAATACGGATCAGTCACTTTGAAAAACTTTTTTTTTAATTTTTTCACTTTTATCAAGACTTTTTCTTCCCAAAAAAGTGTCACACTTTATAGTATGGGAGCCCTGAGTAGGAAGTAGGTCAGTGTTGCAGCATTATATAAGCATTAGGGATGACAATGGGCCAAACCCCATTTACTCTCACGTGCCTCTGAAACTCACAAACTGCGAGAATGCAGAGCCCGGGGTTTGGCGCCATGTAATGGCAACTTTTAGCCAGTGCACCGAAAGTTTGCCTAGAAACAGATTACTGCAGAATGGGACCGAGCCAAGGCCTTTCAAATGTGTGTGTGTGTGTGTGTGTGTGTGTGTGTGTGTGTGTGTGTGTGTGTGTGTGTGTGTGTGTGTGTTGTGTGTGTGTGTGTGTGTGTGATTTGGCAAGAAACTAAACAGACAATCAAAGGCAAAAGGGGGAAAAAAAACTGGTCAGTCCTGCTATAAACATGTTTTTGGGTCAGCCTTTAAAGTGGTATATTCACAGTGAGCATTCCTCCTTAGCTGTATTTAAAAATAGTCGCCACCTATTAGTGCGGAAAATAAAAATTCTGAGTCATTCTGGTGGTGCTCATAGAGACAAGCACGTTTCAAAGTATGACTTATGCTCAAAAATACACACACAGGAGGTACGTATGAAGTTCTTTATGATGTATGAGTGAATAAACAATTCCAGTTGTAAACTGGACCAGTGCAGTGTGTTCATTCATTCATTCATTCACATGTAAACAGAGAATCAGGCAGGCGTTATTAGAAAGATGGAGGTTGTTGTGCTTTGTGTTCATTTGTAGCTTCTCACTTTGCTGTGACGGCTGTTTTCGTGTATCAGATCCCGCTGCAGAGGATGAAGGGCCAAGCCAAGCAGGCTCTTCGCTGCCAGCTGTCGAGCTGGCGAGGAAACGAAAGGGAGATGTGGAGGAGAGGTCAGACGCGCATGTACAGTAAGAGCGGTGTTATGTTGTCTATGAAGAGAAACAAACTGTGACATTTTACTCTTGTTTTTCTCTGAAGTTCAAACGATACGGTACAAATGTGCACAAATTCAGTAACGCACCGCGTGTCCAATCGATCTTACAGGCAAAGCCTCAACATCCAAATGGACGATGACCTCAGCAGGTACACTGAGTCGTTGGCTGTTTACTGGCGTGTGAGAGAATGCTGATATAGAATTTGATTTTTGATGCTTTCATTTGCAGATCTGAAGGGGAGGATCAGCAAGTCAAAATGAAATGCTTCAGGTGATTCTATTTTTATACCAAGCGACTGTGTCATCTGTGGTTTAAAAAAAAAACCTCCTGTAGCTTCGCTCAGTCTCATTTAGGCTCAGATGTCAGGTATTTAAAACCACAATGATTCAGACAGTCTTAAAATAGCTCCACTATGAACTCCAGGTAATAAATACCCTCACAAAACAAACAGAAACAAACAAGAACCTGTCAGGTAGAAATGTTACCATGTACACCCTTTCAAGTACTAAGACACAGACTGATAGCTGAATGTGCCCACAGGGAGCCTCATCGTCAAATTGAGAAGCGGCGGAGGGACAAAATGAACAATCTGATTGATGAGCTTGCCGCCATGATCCCCGCCTGTCAGCCCATGGCTCGAAAGCTCGACAAACTCACTGTTCTGCGGAAGGCGGTGCAGCACTTGAAAGCCCTCAAAGGTACCTGTTAACCCACCTGCTGATTTAAAAAGTCAGTAATGTTGATTTTTGTTCACTCTAAAAGCTCCCGTGCTTTCAGCTGGGATGGGCAGCGCCTTTTCAGAAACCACCTGCAAGCCTTCCATCCTGCCTCACGATGACCTCAGGCACCTTCTGCTGAGGGTAGGTCCTCATGCATAACCCCCTCTACTTTGATTCGACTTTTATGCATCTGTTGACGTATCTTTTTATGTATTTACCAGGCTGCTGATGGTTTCCTTTTAGTTGTAAGTTGTGACCGGGCGAAAATCCTGTTCATCTCCGAGTCCGTCTCCAAGATCCTCAACTTTAGCCGGGTGTGTTGCACTCCTGTCACACAAATTGCGGTCTTTTTTTTTTTGCAGCTACTTCAGGTTACAAAGCTGAATATTAAGAAAATTAGTCCATAAATGTACAGATCCCCCAAATGAAACAAAGTAGCTCACAAAATTAGTAAAATAATGAATATGGTTACCCATCTAATCAGAGGTCCCATACTATGTCTTTTTTTTTAAAGTGAATCTAAGATAATTCAGCATTTTGTCCATTTTCATGCCTCTGCATGTGTTTCAGATTTTGCTCTTGGCACACAGTCCACAATCCTCTGTGGCTGAACTAAATCTTTGCAACTCAGCGGTCACATAAATTCTTGTTGTGCAGGCTGCAGTTTTTAATGAGAAAACAACACATGAAGCATTTTATTGAAGCTCTGACGAAGCATCAGCACTGCAAGTAAAACCTAATAATCGTGTTGTTTTCTGCACAGCCAGCAGCTTTTATACATGTTTGGCTGCTATTGTAAACAAAAGGTGTGAATAGCAAGTGGATGGGGATTCTGTGCTCACAGCCAGAGCTGTGTGCCTAAAATGACCATATTAGGGTTATTGGCTTATTGACACTATACAGAGCCAAATGTAGAAAAAAAACCCTGCATTTTTTTCTCTCTTATTTCCCCCCTAAACCAGTCGCAGCAGATGCTGCCCCTCCCTGAGCCTGGATCTGCTGGAGGTTTCTTCCTGTTAAAAAGGAGTTTTTCCTTCCCACTGTTGCCAAGTGTTTGCTCATAGGGGGGGTGGGGGTGGGGGTTGTCTCATTGTTGGGTTTTCTCTCTATTATTTACAACATAAAGCCCCTTGAGGTGACTGTTGTTGTAGTTTGACACTATATAAATTAAAAAGTTGAGTAAATAAATGCATATCATTGTATTCACAGTTGGAGCTGACTGGGCAGAGCTTGTTTGATTTCATCCACCCCAAAGACATCAACAAGGTGAAGGAACAGCTGTCTTCTTCAGAGATGCACCCTCGCCAGCGGCTTCTTGATGCAGCAAGTAAGGCCACTGGAACTACAGAATAGTGCAAAAGTCTTGAGCCACCCTTCATTTATTTATGTTTCACTTCCGAGGAGCCAGACTTTCTTGGAATCTTTTTAAAGTGGTCTTGAGCAATAGTTCCTTTCCTTTTTGATAAAAGCTTATAGTTGGAACTGACAGGTAATAGGCCTGTTTGTGAAGGAAGACACCTGGAAGACTTTAATTTAAAAAAGTAAGACATTTAATAAATTAAAGAATCAGAAAAATCACACATGCATGTGGGGGACTCAGAGGAAGACTGTGCTCTCTCTCTCTCTGAGCCCGTGTAGCTCTCTAACCATATCATTTTATACTGCCACTTATCTATATGTAAACAATCTGGATGCTTTCAGTTGACCTTGTCTTCGGTCTTGTTCAAGCTGGATTTTCATGACCCAGATTTCTCTCATTAGTGGTGGAGTCAGCACATCTTCTTCTTGAGGTTTTAATTTTGTCATAAAGAACAATCTTGTCCAGATTAATAACAGAACATGGTGACGTTGGTGATGTTTTAATTGTACGTACTGTAACTGAACCTCCAAGATAAGATGCACAGAGACAGAGAAGTTGGTCAGCACTTTCTATCACTTTCAGACTGCTGTGGGAGTTTTGTGATACACTGCAGCACGTCATTACATTTTTGTCTTCTCTCTCCCTTAGCATCTGTTTTGTCCTGTCTCCCTATGCTCTCTTTGTCTTCTTTTTTCCTTTTTTCTTTTCTCTTTCTCCTCAACCTCAGCTGATCATGGCAGATGGCTGCCCCTCCCTGAACCAAGATTTCTTCCTGTTTAAAGGCAAATTTTCCTTCCCACTGTCGCCACATGCTTGCTCATAGGGGGTCGCTTGATTGATTTTCTCTAGAATACTGTAGGATCTTTAACTTGTATAAAGTGCCCCGTGGCAACTATTGTGATGGATGGATGGATGGATGCATGGATGGATGGAAAGGAAAAGCAGAACCATCAGATTTTGATGTACCATTTGGAAAGCATCTGATTGGTTCACTTTTTAGCATTTGCTGGATTTTTTCAGCATGACAACAATCTCAAACACACTGCATACCTGGATAGACACACAATGAAACACTATCAGTCATGGATTAGCCTCCCTGGGGCCCGGACCTCCACATTATTGAAGCAGTGTGGGATCATCTTCAGAGAGAACAGAACAAAAGGCAGCCAACATCCAAAGAAGAGCTTTGGATGTCCTTCAAGAAGCCTGGAGAACTATTCCTGAAAATTACTTAAGGAAAAATTACAAGAACGAGGCCTGCGAGAGTGCAGGCTGTGTTTTAGTAGAAATGTGGTCATATGAAATATTAACTTTCAAACTTTATTTTTGCCTTATTTACTGTATTTCCATGTATGTTTGCACACTTCAGTAAGTCGCTGCTCCTATTTCCCATTTTCCTAGCAAAACATAAAGAAATGAGGGGTGGCTTAAGATTTTCCCACAGTACTGTTTGTGATATTAAATTCAGAGAAACAGAACAAGTACTGCGTGTCACAGTCATGAATGCCGTCCTTCTCTGTGCAGCTGGGGTTCAGGTCCAGGTGGATGCCCCTGTCAGAGCGACCCACTTAACCACCGGAGCTCGGCGATCTTTCTTCTGCCGCATGAAGCACAGTCGACTGGCAGGGAAACACGAGGACAAACACACACTTCCCTCTACTTCTAAAAAGAAAGGTGGGTTCAGTCCAGAGCTGCTGCCACATGTAGCTGTGGAGTATCAGTTTATTAAAGTGGATGTGCTGTTCATGTGCGCTCTAAATATGCTGGTGACTGTTAAACATAAAGTTTACTTTTGTTGCTGATTGAATTTTAATTCAGTGAACACACACACACACACACACACACACACAGTGCTACTTTGGAGTATTTTGATTCTCTTGTGAGAGCACTTAAGGTGATTCGTCTTAGAGAAACAGCCTGAGTGAGTTATTTGTTGAAACTATTCAGCTTTGTAAATACAGTCGTAGACAAAACAGATGAGGAAGAGGATAGATGATGCGTACCAAAAGATTAATAAGATCTTTAAAAGCGTTTCTAGGCAATGAGGTCAGAATTTAGGCAGCTGGTGGAAAACAAGCAAGTGGAGTTGGGAATAAAGAAATGATCCGATTAAAATTTGATAGAGAGGTTGATGAGAGTTTGCTTAGGCATTAAGAGTAAACCTTTGGTTCTATGTAGCTGCTTTTTAAGGTACTAGTCAAATAGGTACTCATATGTTTTCCCCATCAACAGTTACTTAAATAAAGAAACAAATATGGTGATTTAAACAAATAAATTATACGATATGGGTCAGTTTTACTGAGTGAGTCTTTGCTGGAAATAATTCACTGTTTGACTTTTTTCTGACCATCACTTTAAAACATGTTGTTCTGCACAGGAAGTAGGTCAGTGTTACGCCATTGTGTAACCACAAAATAAGAAGATGGTCCAAACTCTGCTTACTGTAGAGCAAACTGTAGCTTTGGTGCCACTCAGTGGAAAAACTCTGCAACTGCATGACAGCACTGTAGGCTTCAGCATAATTCTGTGTATTTTAATATTATTTGGTATGATTATTTGTTTGAAAAAGAAAGTGCACCCTGCGTAAATTCTAAGGTTTTACATATAAGAACATAATCATCATCCTGTTGCATGACACAATTTGGGCCAAGCTTTAGCTGTCAGAGAGATGGCCTCACTTAAGCCTCTAGAATACTTTGGTATACAGAGGAGTTCATGGTCGACTCAATGACTGCAAGATTCCCAGGTCCTGTGGCTGTACAAGTGGTACACAATATACTACTGTACTACATCACCCCTCCACCATCGTGCTTGACAGTTGGTGTGAGGTACTGATATGCTGTGTTTGGTTTTGTCCCCATGCGGTGCTTTGCTTTACAGCCAAACATCTTCACTTTGGCCTCGTCTGCCTAAAGGACTGTTCCAGAGGCAAACCTAAGCTGTGCTGGCATGTTCTTTTTAGAGAGAAGAGGCTTTCTCATGGCAACCCTTCAAAACAAGTCATAACTGTTCATACTTGTTCAGTCTTTTTCTAATTGTACTATCATGAACTTAATGCTGTCATAACTGAGGCCTTTAGCTTCTGAGATGTACAGTGCTATGAAAAAGTAATTACCCCCAAAATCTAATATCTGATTGTGCCACCCTTAACAGCAAGAACTGCACTCAAGTGTTTCTGATAACTGACAATAAGTCTTTTACATCACTGTGGAGGAATTCTGGTCCCCTCATCTTTGCAGAGTTGTTTTAATTCAGTCACATTGGAGGATTTTAGCATAAACAGCCCGTTTAAGGTCCTGCTAAAGCATCTCAGTCAGATTTAAGTCCAGACTTTGACTCGGCCACTCCAAAACCTTCATTCAGTCATTTCTGAGACATTTCTGAGGTGGTGCGTTTTGGGTCATTGTCCTGATGCATAACCCAAGTGCTCTTGAGCGTCAGAACATGAACTGATGGCCGGACATTCTTCTTCAGGATTTTCTGGTAGAGCAGAAGTTATGGTTCCATCAAATACAGCAGGTCGTTCTGAAGCAGACCATCACACTACCATCACCATGTTTGACTGTTGCTCTGATGTTTTAATGAAATGCTGTGTTAGTCTATGCAGATGTGACAGGATTCAAACCTTCCAAAATGTTCCCCTTTTGTCTCGTCAGTCCACAGAATATTTTCCCAAAAGTCTTGGAGACCATAAAGATGTTTTTGGCAAATGTGCCAATGCCCTCGAGCTCTCCCGTGGATACCATTTCTTGCCCAGTCGCTTTCTTATTGTTGAATCATAAACTCTGACCTTAACTGAGGCAAGTGAAGCCTGCAGTTCATTAGATGTTATTCTGGGTTATTTTGTGACCTTCTGGATGAGTTGTTAATGTGCTCTTGGAGTAATTTTGCCTGGGAAGCTTCATCACTGTTCCAGGTGGATGTGTGGATAACGGCTCTCACTGTGGTTCACTGGAGTCCAGTGTCACGGTACGACTGTGTGGCAGGCAGGAAGGAGGACCCCAGTACAGGATACACTTTATTTGCGAGTTGCAAAACAGAAGACTGGACAGGATGGGACCAGTGGTGAACTGAAGCAAAACCATAAATCCAGGCAGGGAAGTGCACACACACAGCAGGAAGACAATGATGAGGACACAACAACAGGCAGAGAAAACACAGGACTTAAATACATAGGAGGGAACACAGGTGAACCAAATTGCACTGACGAGAGAAGGGGACACAAAACTGAACATGACAGACAGGGACCAGATGACTATCAAAACAAAGCACGGGGTCCTGTGGACACTCAAAGCCTTAGAAACGGCTCTGTAACCCTTTCCACTCTGATAGATGTCACTGACTTTGTTTCTCAGCTGTTTCTTTAGATCGTGGCACGATGTGTTGCTTTTTAAGAGCTTTCATCCTGCTTCACTTTGTCACACAGGTTCTATTTAGGTGATTTATTGATTCAGCAGGTCTGGCAGTAATCAGGCCTGGGTGTGGTTAATGAAACTGAACTCAGCTTTCCAGTTTTTACTCGGGTTCTCGTTGACTAATATTAAAAACCTTTTGATCTGAAACATTTAAGTGTGACAAATATACACAAAACTAAGAAATTAGGAAGGGAAAAATACTTTGTCACAGCATCGTAGCTCTTTTTGCAGTGTCTCTGAGTACTGCATGGTCTGAGCTTGTTGGATGTCCATCTGTGGAAGCACGACGAGTGCGCTTAGTTTCTCACACTGTATTCTGCACTTTGGTTTAGTTATTGTTAAATAAATTAATAATGACATGTGTAATATGTGTTGTTTTTCATCTGAGATTGCATTCACCTCATTTTTATTAATACCCTGATCTGTAAAACCTCTGAAATGAAAGAGGGCGTACTTTCTTTTTCACACGACTGTATGACTGTATGTATGCGGCTCAACACACTGCTTGTTTTCTGCCCCCAGACGCTTACAGATACTGCACGCTGCACTGCACCGGATACATGAGGAGTTGGCCGAGCAGCCAGCTGGACTCATCGGAGGCCGACGGCGACAAGGAAACCTCGACCCTGACCTGCCTGGTGACCATGTGCCGCCTCTACCCTCACGTGTCCCAGCAGCCTCCCAAAGACATCAACATCAAGCCCCCCGAGTTCGTCACTCGCTGTGCGATTGACGGCAAGTTCACTTTTGTAGATCCACAGTGAGTTCCCCCCTTTCTAACTACGTCCATGTGCACCATTTTTCTTTCCGGCGTGAGTCATGGATCTGTTGTGCGTACGCAGCTCTGCTGAGAAAAGAATGGCAGAGGCGTTGCGTGGTGAGGAGGCCTCTGAGCGCAGCAGCGTGAGATTTGTCAGTTTCAACTGTCAGTGGAGATAATCATTTCTGTGTCTGCCGTTGTTTCTCAGAAAGACCTGAGCATCTCGATGGCATCACATGAAAATCTCTTCTCATTTTTTGGGAAGTAATTTCACACCACAAGTATAGTGAATCACTTTATTAAATTACCCATATGTGTGACTGATGACTGTTACATGAGAGGCTTTTTTTAATGCTGTGCTAACACTTTACAATACGGGAGACAAAAAACTTTCTTAGTTGCCAAAGAACGAATCAGGAATGCTCTACTGAATATTAATAAATATTTATGTGTACTATTTAAGTGACTTGACCAGTAATTAAATTAGTTCATAACTGCCTGGAAGCAAAGATCAACTCTGAGCCAAATACTCAAGTGCACTAAATTATAACTACATATTCATTACAGGATTATCCAAAATTACAGTCATCAGCTTTTTTTTTTTTACTTTGCAGAAAATAAATAAACCACAGATATGACACAAACCTGTGTGTAAAACTCTCTGCCATTAATTAAAATGGTCTAATTTAATTTATTTGAAATACATTTCATGCTGCCAAAATGTTCAGCTACTGAACCAAAACAGTTTGTGTTAGATTTGTGTGATTTGTTTATTTGCTACAAAATAAAAAAAAGCTGAAGGCACGTCCTGGAGCTGTGGCTCAGTGAACAAGCCAGAGGCTGAAGTTGCTCTTTTTTTGTGCCGTCTCAAGTAGCGAAACATCAGAGACATGCTTACTTAGTAGTTCCTCACAGGAAATTGCCTAAAGCAGTATCAAACCTGGGGCTCCTGCTGTAGCCTTTTGGCATACAGGTCACCTGCTCGCTCCACTGTGCTTTGAGTTGCCAGCAGCCCATCCAAACTGGTTCTTTAGAATCAGTATCTGCTGTAAAATCGTGGCGCGGGAGTTAATAGGGAAATATTAAGTAGAGCCAACAGACCAGCAAACCAATGTAGGATTTTTAAGACCAGTACCAATATCTGGTGATTGAAGAATCTGATACAGTATCGGCTGATCGTTGTGGGAGTCAAACACCTGTTGCCTACAGGGAGGTTGCAGAGTGCCCTCTGGTGGACAAAACTATTTAAGGCCAGCACTCACAACATGGTTGAAGGATGCTTTGTCTGTCTCTCCTTTACTTTTTTAAAATTTTATTTTAATTTATCAGTTACCGCAAATATCTGATAAATAAGTAGATGAATGTGGGCTCCAGTCCTGGTGAGCAGCTCTTCACTCTCAGGTTGTTCCTGATTCGTTCCTCATTTGTTTGCAGGTAACTAAGCAAGTTTTTGTGTCCCTTTTTGTAAAGTGTTATATATTCTGTATTCACTTTTATTCCGTTTTCCTCTACTGTTTTTAATTGGCACAATCTTGAGAGGCAGTGAAAGAGGCGAAGAAAGCCAGAATAACTAAACTCCATCTTTTTCCTCTCTTTCTTTTCTCAGAGCCACGAGCGTCATTGGTTATTTGCCGCAGGAAGTTCTCGGCACATCCTGTTATGAGTACTTTCACCAGGACGACCTGCAGCACCTCGCAGGGAAACACAGACAAGGTAATGGAGCATAACTGAATGCAGATCCACACTAAAATAACTGTAGCTCAGTTTGTCTTCAGTTCACAAGAAATGGCCATTTTTAAAGTGTTTGTATCAGCTTTTTTCCCCCCACATCTCTCTGCTTTGCTTTGTGATGACTCCTCTGTCGAATCTTTTGGCAGTTCTTCGAAGCAAAGAGAAGATTGAGACGCAGCGCTACAAGTTTAAAACAAAATATGGCTCCTATGTTTCACTCCAAAGTCAGTGGTTTAGTTTCACAAATCCATGGACCAAAGAAGTTGAGTTTATCGTGTCTTTAAATAGGCTAATTTCGTAAGTATTGATGCATTTGTGAAGCTGTGATTTCTACTTTTACTCTTTATCTTTGTTTCATATACACCATGCTGCCATAATACAGCTTGTAAATACAATGCTGTTCTGGATGAAGCAGTAAAAATGCTCCTTTGCACCAACAGGGGGCCTGGTCACACTAAAGATGAGGAGGAGGCAGGCAGCTCAAAGGCACTCCAGGGTAAGAAATGCGTACTGTGTTGTGTATTCATGTTCATATTTTTCTTTTGTTTGAGCTTTTTTTGCCCTTCTGTGTTAACAGACGACATGAAGCAAATACCGGTCATTCCCGGCTTCTCCAGCAGCGCGGGCACAATGATCTACGCAGGCAGCATAGGGACCCAAATCGCAAATGAGCTCATCGACACCTACAGGTACATTCTGTTAAATTCATTCATAAAACACACAATTAAAAAAAAACAAACATTTATTTAAAAAAAATTTTTTTTTAAAGAAATGGAATATATTCTGATAGAAGCTGCAGCAAATATGAATAGGATATAAGAGTTTTGGTATATAGACATCTACAGTGGGGAAATAATTATTTGATCTCCTGCTGAATTTATAAGTTTGCTCACTTACAGAGAAATGAACAGTCTCTAATTTTTATGGTAGTTTAATGTAATGGAGAGAGACAGAATATCATCTAGAAAAAACACATTACATAAAAGTTAGAAATTGATTTGCACATCATTTGTATTTGATCCCCAGCAACACAGCCAGAATTCTGACGCCCACAGATTGTAAATGATTGATTGATTACAATCAGTCAATCAATCTATTACAGATACTCCTAATCTCAACTCGTTATGTGTATAAAGCACACTTGTCCACAGAATCAATTTCTTTCATTCCAACCTCTTCACCACCACGGGCAAGACCAAAGAGCTGTCAAAGGACGTCGGGGACAAGATTGTAGACCTGCACAAGGCTGGAATGGGTTATAAAGACCATCAGCATTGGCGTGGTAAGAAGGTGGGAACTGTTGGTGTGATTATTTGGAAATAGAAGAAATATTAATGACCATCAATGGTCCTCGGTCTGGAGCTCCATGCAAGGTCTTGCTTCATGAGGTGAGGATGATCATGACAAGGGTGGTGGATCAGCCCCAAACTGACCACAGTCACCGAGAAGACCACTGGTAACACACTACGCCGTAATGGACTGAGATCTTGCAACCCCCGCAAGGTCCCCCTGCTCGAGAAGGCACATGTACAGGTCCATCTGAAGCCTGCTAGTGAACATCTAAATGATTCAGAGAAGGCTTGGGAGAAAGTGCTGTGAGCAGATGGAAGCAAAATCGAGGTCTTTGGCATCAACTCAACCCGCCGTGTTTGGAGGAAGAGAAATGCTGAGTATGACCCAAAGAACACCATCCTTACAGTAAAGCACGGAGGTGGAAACATTATGCTTTGGGGCTGTTTTTCTGCTAAAGATACAGGATGACTTCACTGCACTGAGAGGCCAATAGACGGGGCCATGTACTGTAAATTCTTGGACAAGAACCTCCTTCCCTCAGCCAGACCACTGAAGATGGGTCATGGATGGGGTCCTCCAGCATGAAAGTGACCCAAAACACACCACCAAGCCAACAGAGGAGTGGCTGAAGAAGAAGCACATTAAGGTCATGGCTTGGCCTAGCCAGTAAAAGCTTTGAGTTGCCAAGCGGCAGCGAAGAAACCTAAAGGATTTAGAGTGGGCCAAGCTTGAAAAAAAGGCAACTGGACTTCTTTCAGGTTCTTTGAATACATTTCATCTCTTATCCAAGAGGATTCTTCAGTTCTAAAACCAAAAGATCTTGGATGACTGAGAATTTAAGCAGACACAGAAACTGTTCACTTTTTTGTAAGTGAGCAAGCTTACAAATTCAGCAGGAGATCAAATAATTATTTCCCCCACTGTAATAATGAGCCTGAAAGACAGTCTCTGATAAATGTAATGTTTTTCAACAGGGTGAACTCATCTCCATCAAGTGGAGCTTCCAGTCCATTTGGCCCAGCCCAGGAGAAAAGTCCAGTGGTTTCCTCACAAACCAGCAGGAGTGTGAGTGACCTAAATGAGAGTGCAGTCAAATGACACTCTTTTTATTAGCATTTAACATTAAACCCCAGCTGTAATCAGTTTGCTTATTATGCTTGAGTTACTTTACTCAAATATTTTATCCTTTGCACTTTTTTGACTTCCCGTTATTGTTGTTGAGCTGTTATTGTTTGGAGGTTTGGGCTTGCATTGCCTCGCAGTGACTGAATTCACAATGATACTTTATAATTTTGTGACATGTTGGTATTTGTTATTTGTCCCTTGCCAATACTTTACTTACTGTAAAGATCTGAGCTGTACTTCCACCACAGCATGCTCACAAGTTGTATCAGTGTCCCTGTAAACAAGAAACTCTTCAAATGTGGGAGGAAATGTGTCTGAGAAAGACGGAAGCAGCTTGTTTTCCTGAGTTTAATTACACACTTCAGTGAAGAAAGGTGAAACACGGGGTCCTGCACAGTGTTTTAATGTATAATGACTTGTTGTAGGCATCCAGCAGAGAGGAGGCAGCAGGCAGTTCATCACAGTCCCAGTCCCAGTCTGATTCAAGGACAGCAGCAAACATGAGCAGTGCGACTTCTGAAAGCGCAGGTACTGCCGGCCAGATCATCCCAAATATGCTGTGTTAACAGTTTTTGTATTTTCTTTACATCTCTGCAAAGAAGGGGAGGAATAACTGAGCAGCATTCACAAAGGCTTCAAAAATGGCATTTTATCTTAGAATTTTATGATTTCATAGTTGCAGACCCTTTAAAATTAGGCGTAAGAAGAAAGCTGAGAGCACGACTGCTGGAAAACTTCTTCAATTATCAAATAATCAGGCCCGCTTGACCAGCTCTCGTAGTAAGACTCTCAGCTCAGGCATCAGCGAATGCACACTGGGCCACCCCAGCAAGTCGCTCTTTATACAAAAACAATGCAAAAATAAATCTGCCAAGCCTGAGAGCCAGGTAAAGACAGAAAACAGGCTCTGTGACTTCGTGCGGGACTGGAATGTGATGTTTATATCTCTGAAATTCCCATCTCTGGAAAGGCCATGGAGACGGGAACACCTCCTGAAGTGTCATACAAAGTTTCCTCTTTACAGACACATCTCTGTTCATATAAGAACTTATACAACAATTCATAAAAGCATGATAGTTATAATTAGCACAGCAGCTATTTTTCTAACAACGACAGTCCAACGTTTATGCAAATGCTACACATGCATAATAAAGGAATGAATAGATGCTGCTGTGCTACACGTTAAAAATGTTTAGTCAGTGAATTGTAATTGATAAATGCCATAGAACTAGAATATACTGCAGGTTTTAATACTGTGATACAGATAGATTTATGACTAAGAATAAAAATAGGTGTGCATATTATTTTAAAACAAGATGAAAACAATACTTTGTGTATGCCGTAGTCAAACAGAAATATGTTTATTCATCAAAAAAAATTACTGTACTGTAAGTTACTGTAAAAATAAAAGAAAATTTGAGGGTACTTATCAGTTTTTTTTTCTCGGATCTCATTCTGCTTTGCTGTTTCCCCCAGGTGAGCCGTCCCAGCTGGACTTGGACAGCATGGTGGTGCCAGGCCTGAGCGGCTTCAGCAGCGATGAAGCTGCCATGGCGGTCATCATGAGCTTACTGGAGACGGACGTAAACATGGGTCAATCGGGGGACTTGGAGGATTTACACTGGCCTTTCTAGAGCGCACTCAGACTCTCAGCCTCTCTCTCACACACTGTTGTGCCGTTTCTTGCCGTTTGCTGAGAAGTTGGCCGTTCGGTTAATTCTGATCTGCCTGATGCCTCAACCGGCCTTGCACAATTGAAGCTACAGGACTTGTACCAAAAACCGCAACATGTCAGGCTTGAGGACTGCTGAATAAAAGTGTACAGGAAGTATTGTGACTGTGATTAGCTCGTGGGTCCCTTGGTTTTTGCTCGAAGGAAGGTCTGGTCCAAGTTGCCTTGGAGCCTGCAGTGATACAGTGTCTTCCTTTAGTAACACTTGTGCATCCTGAAGGGGGTTTGGGCCGAGACTTCCCACAGTAGAGAGATCTATTTGCTCTGCTGCCCTCAGGTCTGGAGGAGAATAAAGCTCCTGTAATGTGCAGCGCTGCTACAGAAACTCCTCAAACCTTTGATATTTGTGGAACTTTTGGTACACTTTTAGGACTGACTTGTTTTTCATAACATAGTCTGATTTGTTTCTTTTTTTGTTTCTTTTTTTAATGTTTTTTTTTTTTTAAAAATCCCCACCAGACACATTTTAAGTAAAAGTAAAGAAAGAAAAAACAAAAACAAACCTCATGAGTAAATTACTGAAGAAGGCTAAAAAGAATGTCTACCCTTTATCTCCTCGATTGAGAATTGCAGCTAAATATGTAAAAATGGGGGCTCGTCAGGCCTTGAACAACCACCACTGATTCAGCTACATTTCATTTTGGACATGGCTGGCACAACCACACAGTGTGGGGTGAGTTAAAAAAAAATGAATGAATGCTGTTACCTAAAATTCTGCATTGATTCACAAATGCCAAGATTTTTTTGTAATACCCTAAAGGCAGGAAAAAGGTAGAATTCCACTCTGAGTTCTGAATCTTTGGGTAGTTATCTTGTAGTTTCTCTACATAAAGACCAGTGTTTAGGCACATTTTAGATTTATTGACTTAGTCATTATTATTATTTAATTATTTTGTGACTTCTTCATACCCCACCGCACTTTACAAACCTGCCCACTGGGCCGTCGTGGCAGTAATGGGGTGAAGACAATATCACAGACTAGAAAGACTGGTTTATTTCAGAAATCACTGCTGGGGACATGAAGATTGTGGGTTTTATCGGATTAACAGAATTGTGAGATTGCCAAAGACACTCAACCCTTCAAATCACACGTACTGTATTATTTAACAGAAATCATGCTCAATTCTGATCATTTATGTACACAAATTATCCAGAAGTGTGTCTGATTTTGTCAACACAGCAACTATCATGTAGAGCATCTACTGAGCACGTTTATCACCACACGAGCAAAGCTGCTAGGCTTATGCTTAGAGAGAATTGCTCATCAAAGAATTATTACACTTAAATAATGTGATTAAAACTTTTCACATTATTATCTAGCACAACCACCACACAGATTCCAATTTTGAGCTAGCTAGAGGGCTATTAGCAATGAACACTAATGCTATGAAAACCTACGAATGGAACGTGTTTGATGGTGAACACTTTACTTCAGGACTGTTTTTATTGAAAGAAATACTTGAATATTGAATCCTGTTTACAGTTCTGATTGCTGGATAAATGATAGGAATGTTAGACTTTATATTTGACTTGCTACACATGTGCAACCAAATATCTGACCAAGTGGTTTCTCATTTCATAGAGAGAAGCTAAACCAAAATAGCTTCACATTTAACAGTTTAACCACCCAAGTTCCTCTGTACTTGATGTTACAAATCACGGCCATATATTTACAATTGAGAGAAATATGATTACGGCCTCCTTGTAAAAAATACAATAAGTAAAGGAGAACATAAAGAAAACAAAATAAAGTGGTGTTTATGTTGAGTATGTAACAGAAAGCTGGTAAAGTGTATGCTTCTATTATGAATATGCACTAAAGGATGAAGTATGCCTGTAGTGTTAGTTATCGGAGACTTTCTGTATTCCAAGCAGTACGCTAACATCCTCGGAGGAGAATGTGTGAAAAAATGTTTTCAGTTTAAACAAGAAAGTCAAGTCAAAGGACTTTGAGGACAGATTTCCTTCCTCTCGCCTCGGAATATCTGAAATTAGCTGTGATATTTGTGTCCCCATGGAGCCACTCATGAAGCATCTCAACATTGTGGGTAGCTCAAAAAGGCCACCATTAGCTGTCAGAGGTCAGAATGAGCTGCAGCCACTATCATGTACTACATTACCACGCTTATGATTAGCTTGTTAGTATAAAAAATCTGGGGTTGACGGGCTGGATGAAAAGGTTTTTTTTCTAAAAAAAATAAATATATAAAAAAATCACAAATTGGGACCCTGACGAAGGTGGGTTTTAGTTTAATTTGCAGTGACTGCCGTCAGTATAGCACATGTAGAGTCTGGTTATATCACTGGTTCCTTGAAATCTTGAAAGTATAATGTGATTCTGTTGCCTTGAATACATGTTGCATCTGATGGGGTTCGGCCGGAAATCAAGAGTTAGGCGGTCTTTTTCCTTTACAAGGAAAACTCACAACATACTCTTGCCATCTGTGCCATGTGAAATGGACTCTAAAGCATGATGATCATGCCCCGTTATCAAAAGACAAAGTGTCTGATATTTGTATGTGATAACTGTTGTCATTGTATCTGCTGTAACAGAACAGAGGGTGAAGCCTTTGTCAGTAAAATAGTATTTTTAAGAAATTGTCCAAAATTCTCCTTTCATTTAAAATTATGGTCTCAATTTGATACCAGTGCCACGTGGTTTTGCACGTCACTGTTTACTGATGTCTGACAATGAAAATGTTAATTTTTTTTCTTATTTCAGTTTTGTGGAAGAGGAAACATTTTCTTGTCTTGCAGAGGTAGAACAGGTAGATCAGGACACCAAATCTGAGAAACAACAAAGATAATTATTTCAGATTACACAGGCCCTTTAGCCACTGGGTTAGTCCGTTAGACATGAAACAGCATTTATCTTTAATATGAGAACACATTTACAGAGGTTTATAAAATCTGCTTCACTGTCCAAACATTTCTCACCACAGTCTGCTCTTTGGCTGTGGGGAATCAGTGTTTGAGTACAGTCACCTGTTTTATTTGAGTGGGTTTATATGCAGAGGTGCAATACATGGCAAACTTACTACATGACATTCCCCACTTCATTACATTTTCAGGTGCCAAGGCATTAAACCTTTTTAGACCTAATCAATATCACCTGTTGGGAGACTTTGAGAAGCTGTGCAGGATCAAAATGGCATAAATGGGAATGTGACTGTACTTTCTGACTGTGCCAAAACATGCTTTGTATTATTGTAGATTTGGAACATTGTTGCACTTAAGAAACCAGATGCCTGTTTTAAGGTTTTAAATACAAGAGTTTCCATAGCAACTTTGTGTTAAATGTCACAGTGCTCTATGCTGTGGCTAATTCCCTTGCCCAAAGTCTACATAAATGCAGACTTATTGAAAGAGTGCATTTAAAGCTCATAATATCTGGGAGAGTGTTCTCATGCACTTGGATGGTTGACAGTAGGACAGCCCTAAGCCCTCGGGGTCTTGTGAGAGCTTAGGGCTTAGTTCATGGAATGAAATCTGTAAGTCCATGAGTGTTGAGTGTAGGACTGAGTCACAGACCCTTCTTGTTTTTTCCTCATAAACTGTCAGCCATGTTGTGGCATGTGCCAGCTCTACGAGGGCTCTGTTTGCTGACAAATTTCTCAGCTAAACTCTGACCCAGCGCTTACCTGAAAGGATCAGGTGAGCCCCCACACTGCTGCAGAAACAGCCCTACATAACTTCCACCTCCTCACTCTCACAGATCTAATTATCACTGGATAATGTACTTATACATTATATCAACATGGGACAGCCAACCAGGCTTAAGATATTTGTGATACCTTTTCATTCTTTTATTAGATACATGTATGTAGTGTTGGAAGTGATTGGCAAGATGGGTGAGCAGACAACAGCAGGCTTAGCAGTAGCCTCATGCATCATCTGAGTTAGCTTGGAATAAACTAGCCATAGTTGGTAGATGTACTATCAGTCTCTCAGCTAACATCTAAAATGGAGGTAATGAGATATTTGTATGGCATTCATTTTCATTCAAAATTGTGTTAAGCATCTGTACAGATGAGGTACTCAGTTGGGAAACAGTAGTAGTAGCACTTGTGGTGTGGCACTCCGGGAAGTGGTTCCAGTTTTGCACAGAAAGATTTTTTGTTTGGTGTTTTGTTTGATGGGTGTGTTTAAAACCAAACCAAAAGACTCAGATCCAGAACATGAAAGGCAACAGTTTAGGTTCTTTGGCAAAAAGCTTTAAGAAGTGTCATATCCCACCGAACATGGTTGAATCCTTGACGTCATCTCCCTGGTCAAAACTGGTCGTGGTATGACTGCAAAAACTGCAGATGTTGATTTTGTTTCCGCATAGAACAGAAGTCCAGTCAGACTGTCTCAGATTACAGACAGATTCCTTCAAAAACACCAAAGGTAGGGCAGTATTAGTTGCCAACCCTGTGATTGGGAAGACAGTATCAGGAATGTATTAGATTTCATCCATCCGCTTTTGACAGCAGTCATTTGAGACGGCATCCGTATGATGTCATTATATTGCTGGAAATGTCAGGAGGAAATGTTGGCATGCTGGTAATCTTTGATACACAGTCTCACCAAATGAAATCCAGTCAAAGAATCAGAGAATATCAAAATTTGACCTTATCAAGACACTTTTAAGACATAAGTGCTCTGTCATAGATTAATTTTCATGACAATAGTTACAAATTAGAAAGTAAATAGAGAATGTCAAAATGCACATGAATAAAGGTTAGTAAGATTATTAATTTTTTTTCTGCATTAGGCTGTGGAGCACATTGAAAAACATTATTTCTGAAAGTAAAAGTGGCTTTGGACACACACTGAGTCATCAGCACTGTGGAGCATCCCTACTGTGTTTTGAAGGTATTTTCAGTATTTCACCAGATGTCTGATGTTCTTCGATCTCAGTGCCTCATTTGCAATGCAAAGGAGAGATACTACAGTGATGAGTGAAACAAGAAAATGGTTTCTCAAAAGATATGTTGCTTAAAATGAACCAAATTGAAACATTTAAATTGCATTGGGTAGAGATGTAACTCTCAGTTGGGTATGTCTCAAAACCTTGACAACACAACCCAAACCATTTATTATTGATCATATATTATTTACCATATATTTATTACCAAATGTTTCGACGTTCTAGAGTTGCAGAAAAGAGAATTTTGAAATTTCCTAGATTTCTGTATACATTATGTTCTAAGACAAGATTTTCAAACAAGTCCCATCCATCCATCTACATTTTTTTGGTTTAAAAACACAGGTTTTACTTTTTACAATTAAGCCAGCGTTTCCAGCCTTCAACCCCATCAGTGCGGGCAGAGAGGTCACTCCAGCTTCCTTGTGACACAGCAGTGAATTGGGTTCATATTTCTTCTGTATTTCTTTCACTCGTTTCTTTTATTCTTTCATCATTTATGACCATCCACTCCTCTTGTAAACATAAACTGAACACACCGAGCTGTTTGAACTCTCTTTATTAAGCATTTATGGCAGTCCTATTGTTACACAAGAAGTTTACAATAAAAGACTAGCCGTTTAAAAAAAGGTTAAAGTGCAAATTTATTAGTGTTCTATTAAAAATAAAAGTAAATGGGTCTTGTACAGAGTTTATTATTTAAATGCATGTGCACAGTTCAAAGGAACAACAAAGGTTTATGGTTAAGAAGTTTCACCATCTCCCCCTGGTGCAGACTCACAGTGTGTCTGACTTCCTTATGCTTGCTTACCAAACCAACATCATTAACAATGCACATGTTGTTGTATAATTAATTTTACATGTGATGATTATTTGCAGTGTTTCTAAACCCATCTGCGTCCCCTGAATGTGGGAATGTTTCACCAGTCACAGTGCTGACCACTAAATCTTTTCTTATGAATAATTTTACTACACAAATAGCTGCAAACAAACAAACAAAAAAAGAAAAAAGAAAATCAAAGGAGTTAACAGTGTTGGTGAGAAAGAATAGGTGAAGTAATAATGGCCACTGTGTTATTAAATCCATACAAATTGGCTGTATTGAGTGGTTGCAGCAGCAGTGGTATTTAAATCACAGTGTCTATGCTGCCAATAAAATCCATCTCTTTACTCTGTTTTCAGTGTGGAAAATACCACAGTGTATAAACAAGAGCTACTTTCATTACATCACACATGGCTCTGGTTAACAAATAAGTGAGATTCCAGAAGTTAAAAAATATATTGGTTTATTTAATTCTAGAGTAGATTAACCAGATCTGCTGATGCCTGATGGGGGACCATTTCTAAATAGTTAACTATTAAAAATGTACATTTCTCAGAGCTGCCTAAACAAAGTCTTTCTTTAATGAACTAAATTAATGGGATCTAAATCACGACTCTCTGTGTCCCTTCGTTGATAGGCTACATAGGGTTTCAGTGATGATGATCTGGTGGTTATTAAAAGAAAGCTGGATTTTCTCTGACAGTCTCCTCTTGCTGGTGGAGCAGCTTCATTTGATTAAGAATCAAAGGGGAAAAAGATGTTCAGTTCCCGCTCAGTCCAAACTGAGAAGTTCATCAAGCATGCAGCACAAGGGGGAGCTTCTACAATGGCTGCATGTCCATTTCTACACGTCTGCTTTAGAGCATGGGATAGGCAGACTTTTGTGGGAGAAAACTGGGATAAGAAAGAGTAAAAACACTTCATGTGTCTCCAAACGTGCCTGTGACGTTTTCTCTCTGTGTGTTCCTTTAGCTTCTTCAGAAGAAACAGCGCAGCACCCTGAAAATATGGAAGGTGGAGTACATAGCTTACTGCCATGGCCTTTGTGGTGTCGGGTTGGGGTTGGGATAGATAGGTGCCGGTGTTGGGTGGCGGTAGTTTGGCACTGCTACATTGGGTTTAGGAGGATACGTTGGAGTGGGGTACTGTGGCATGCTGTGCGGCTGGCTGTGTGTGAGGTTGTGGGCAGGTGAGGAGGCGGCAGAAGAGGAGTCAGGAAGGTGAAGGTAGAGAGGCGCAGACGGAGCGGAGGGAGCAGAGGGTGCAGTCGGGGTTGGGACCCTCTGCAGGACAACGTGTGGGTATAGTTGAGACTCTGAGCGGTAGAGCCCGGGCATGGAGGCCTTTAGCAAACTCTCCTGACTCCTGAAAGATAGAGACACAAAAAGAGCAATGTGAGAGAGACGCAGTAAGCTAGCAGTTATTACAAACAAGGGAAATGCATCCATGTGAGGAGAAAATCTGATTTCACTGAATGCTGAAATTTCTCATGAAACAACTGGTTGATTGAATCATGTCAGGAATCGAACAAATACTATATACAAGTATGAAACAAACCAAGCTTAACCTGACTCAGTACATTTGTTACTCTTAGAAGTAATCCTCAGAAAGCGTCTGGAGGCAGTTTGAAAAAAAATCTGATGCCATAACCAAGAAAAAAAAATCACTAGTATTGTAATAAAACTGAATATTTAATCCATTATGCTGATTCTGGTTCATTTATTGAAGCTTAATTCATATTTTTCCACATCAAATAGTGAGAAACAAGCAGACAATTGTAGTAACACAGACACATTGGCTTCACCGCACATGCCCCAAACTTCCTCAGGGAAAACCCTGGAACCATCGATCACCACCTGCCTCGATCACCACCTGCCGCAGGCTAACTTCAACCAATTAGCGTAATGACGCTTATGACATAAGTAGAGAGGGCAGATAGTTTTTCAATCAAATGGGTTTGATTCCTGTGAATGTTGCAAGTTTACCTCTGGTACCCTCTGTTCTCATATCCACTGAGGCCTCCTGTCAGGTAAAGGGGGCTGTCTGGAGCAAGACGGGGGTTCATCCTCTGGGACAGGTGGAAGATCTTGGGTGGAGGGAAAGCTTCCCACTCGCACTCCTCTCTCTCCAACCAGCACTCACTGCGACGGGCTGAGCGCTTGTCTCTTCGCCTGACAAGGACAGGAGAGATTTATCAGTTTGCTAGTTTGACACCGACCAAACTCTTAGACACCTCCGTCCACCAGTCCTACCTGCTTCGTCCCTCTTTCTTGGCACGGTCCCGGCTGGATCGCTCCTGCAGACAACAGATGAGGAAGGACAGGGACATGGCAAGGATGACGATGCCGCTCACCACTGAAGCCAGTACAGCCACTCTCAGTCCACGGTCCTCCGGCCTGGGGATTGCTGTTGGGAAATGACTCAGTCTCAGGTAACACTTTAAGTTCTCTCCTCTTTCCTCTCTGCTTTTGGTTGTTTGCATGCTGAGAGGAACAGTTAGACTTGTTCCCTGAGCATGAAAAGGCACAGTGCACTGTCGCCAGCTGTTCTTTATATGCAAGAAGATTTCACGCACAACCAGGCATGAACCATACTTAAATCTACACACCTTCACAGACAGGCAGATAGTTGCTCCACTGTGCTTTGCCGTTCCTGACATGGCAGTATATTTTGTCGCTGCCAACCAGCTGGTATCCGTCTCTGCACCAAAAGGCCAACACACTCCCAATCGACACGCCTGTGCCGCCCTCCACATAGAAGGAACCCCGGCGTGGTGGCAGGACAGGAATACAGGACAGACCTGATGGGAGGTGAGACAAAGCTGCTTAGATCAACAAAACACTTGGACACTGTTTTAAAGAATGAGGGATTATGTTTAGACAGCGAGTCCCAGATGGATCAAAAGCTGATCCATTCCTGAATTTTATGACGCAAGTTTGCAAGTGTATGAATACTTGGCTCCATCCAAGCACATGTCTGAATATGTGTAAACGTAGCTAATTCCTGTTATGTAATTCTCCTCAAAAGCTCCATTAGAGAGGACCTATTATTTACGTTTTCTTGCACCCTACCTAATTACCTCATACTGGGCCTCAGTGCAGCCTCTCGGTTTATAATCTGTCTGACACAAGTCAGTTTAGCTCCTAACGCCTTCCTTTAAATCTGCTTCATTCTGATTGGAAACCCCTCGCAAACAAAAGGTTTGAACAGTGGATGGGTGGAGCTATTGTGCTCACAGCCAGAGTGGCATACTTGAGATAACTAATTTAGGGATATCTACTCTCAGGGACATCATAAAGAGCCTAGAGCAGAAAAAATGATGCTTAGAGTAATGTTTAGAGCAGTGTGAAGTCTGAGCTTTTGGCTCACTGGAATTACATTACATTACTTACACATACCTCATTTTAACCATTGGCCATGTTGAATATCAGCTTCAGTGACTGTAACAGTATATGTATGACATAAAGTAAGGAAAAGTCTAATAGCGCCGCCCTAAAGATTCTTAATTGGGGTCATGAGGTAGTTTTCATTATAACTTCTCATGAATTATGGCACCTATTGCCTCGGGGGAACAGACACCAGTCACTGCTTTCTGATTTCAGTGAAATAGTTAAATGGTTCTGATCTGGCTTCTTGTTGTCTTCTCCAGTAGCTGGACCATCTTTAGCAGAGTTAATGGGCGTTACATTCTGTTTCACTTTCATTTCAAGCACAGCCACAGCCTGGTCCAGAGTGTCTGCAGTCTGTGCTGGGACACTTAGATTACCATTTTCAGTGGTAGACAAAGAGAGAAGAGGCATGCAGCACTATTTTTATCTTCCTCATGCTACAATACGCAAATACCTCTGAGAGGTCTTGTGATACAGCTGCTATTGTTAGAGTGTGCTGTGGGGATTTTCGAGGCTCTCAGGAAATTTCATGTAAACATGCAGCACCACTGATTGCACAAAATGTCCCACATTTTTACACTGCATCTTGAGGCAAGCATTGTTTTTTTTTTTTTTTCAAAAAAAATGACCATATGATTGAGGCTGACAGGGTTGTCAACAGAGTCCATTATAGTGATGATTCAGAAATTACCAGGTACAGAGTGAACTGCCAGGATTCTGCATTTTAAGTGCTATTGCCAGAATAGTGCACATGAAGTGCCATTTTTGTACTAATGATGGTGGATTGCCAGCTGAAGATACACAAAATTTTGAACTTATTTTGGAAGGAAGTGCAACTTCACTTGAACCATTAACACAAGAAAACTGCTACCAAACTAAAACAGTCGGACACTTATACTTTGGGAAGGTTGGTGACATACTATAAGACTGTGAGGTCTGCATTATCATCGATAATGATGTAATCCTAACCAAAAAGGCGCGTCCACAAAGGAGCGAGATACTTGTCACGCCTTGCTTTGTTGTGACGGTCAGTCACTAGCAGATATACCAAGCTCTGGTTGCCTAAGTGGCCCTTTAATGGATTTACCACCCTGACATACTTTATGCCAATTAACTACATTGGTAGTCGTTTCAATCGAGCACTTGGAAGTTGAGAAAAATTTAACTCGGTCCACACATTTTGTGTCACCAGTGGTTAGTTGGTTATTACCCATCATCATCTGAAGTCACCAAATGTCACTGACCTTTAGTGTGTTCTAGATTAACTCAAAGTCAGAATTTTCAGCTGGAATGTCCCCTCAACTAGGATTTCCAACTTGGAAAGTCGGAGCAGCCCCGATAACCCTGAGTTACCAATCCAAGATGGCGGCAGTGAATGTAGTAAAACTTTTAATCTGTCCAGCCACTGCTGTATGAATGGCTCTCCCTTTTTTTGAGGAGTCTTTCTAACTTAAGCAGCTAAATGCTATGCTAGCACTGCCAGCCAGTTACCAACTCTATGAAATCATGCAGTGCATTAGATGGTTATCAAATTATTCAATTATAGTAGCCAAAAGAAGTCACAATAATAATATTATCACAATATCTATGGAAAATATAAAAATACAATTCTTTCAGTAAAACGTATTTTTAGTGTTGTTTACTGTGATTTTATTCCTGTTTTGGAAAATGGTGTTGGGTCAACCTCCAATACAAACAAGTTAACTTCTTCCTCTTTCTCATCTATCATCTTTTACAACACAGCTTTGTGCAGCAGGAGTAGCCACCTATGGTGGCAGCAAACGGCACCATACAACAAAGCTGACATGAAATTCACGCCACTGCCGCTGTTTCTGTAGTCTTGCACCACTCGATTTTTTTGTAACCTGGCGTATTGTGCCACTGTGGCTAGGTTGAAGACATGAATGTATGATTGTGCCAGTTTTTATTGCTTTTTTTTTTAATGATATATCAGTATAGAAGCTCAGAGAATCACAGATTATACAGAGCAAGATGTTGCAAGAGTTTGAAAAGATGAGACTTTGTTGAAAAGCTTTGCTTTCTTTGCTTCCAGTTTTGACTCCTTCTCCTCCTATATGGGTACTGATTTAGAGGTACTGTCTGAGTGGTGATTCCTATCATTCAGGAAAACACTGCAGCAGTTAACTGCTCTACAACAGCCAGTATGAATAGATCTGGCTGTGTCATGATGCTACTGGCGGCACGCACAGTGACCAGCGCAGGAGGTTTACTGGGACCTTTACAAGTTCCCATGTTGTCATCTTTGTTCTGTGTTACTTTGGATGGCAACTATCATTACACCCACTATGTTGCAGTTTCAACTAGATGTGTAGTATGTGTTGTAACTGGAGGTGGGTTAGAATGGGAACTTCTCAGACCTGAACAGTTAATCTGCAAGAGATTAAATCCAAATGCTGAACTGAAAGATGCTAAAACGGGATGACAAGCATGATTCTTTGTGAGTTAGACACCTATGCACTGCGGATAGTAATATTTTGTATTTTTAAAGAAAAATAATTATTTTTACAGCTTTAAAATGGATTAAAGAATTAAACAGAGAAAGTAAATTACAGCAGTGTTTGCTAATATGGTGTTTTAATGAGTAATGGCCAGAGGAGCGCGTGATGCTGTGGAATGCTTTGCTGTGTCAGTATTAGTGTAATCTGTGTGTGTGTGTGTGTGTGTGTGTGTGTGTGTGTGTGTGTGTGTGTGTGTGTGTGTGTGTGTGTGTGTGTGTGTGTGTGTGTGTAAATGAAACACAGAGAGACATATCATCCTTGTGAACATGCAAGCTGCTCTCTGCTGATTAGGAGCGACAGATGGGAGGATTTCTGCTGTGGTAGAGACAGTGAGGGAGAGGATCCCGTGATCCTGTGTGAAGATGACAAGCATCCTTTCCTTCATACACACACACACACACACACACACACACACACACACACACACACACACACACACACACACACACACACACACACACACACACACACACACACACACACACAGTTACACATCATGGCACACATACCAGACACGTGCATAATGGCTACAGTGCAGGGAAACAAGGACACGCTGACTCTGTTTTTTTAAACGAGGGAACTAAAAGCTTTTCTGTTTTCCCTAAGAGACCTTTGATTCATGCTTTGTGTTTGTATGTAGTATGTGTGTATCTGATGACCATCATGTAGAGGACTAAAAAAACAAACACTTGAATTTTTTAGGTCCTGATTTTTTGTGTTGGCAGGACATGCACACACAGCACTCAGAGATAAAGTACAGTAATATCATCTGTTTAAATAACTTAAACAAACGGCTTTACAGTCATACAATCCAGCATAACTTTAACTTATAAAAGATATTATGTTTAACCCTGTGCAAAAGAAAGATACACATGTGATGCAGATCAGACAGAGAAGCATTAATTTATTCTATTTTTCAATATTTGGCCCTTTTCTTTTTGCTCCTTTGCAACATTAAATATTCCTGCTGGGTGGGAAAAAGTAATCTGCTCATTTGTGTTTGAGTGAAGCATACCTCTCACCGAAAGAATATTAAGGAGATCACATTTGCATTTGAATGAAAGCTAAATGATCTTTAATTAAAATGAGGTGAACGTAATTATCATCAGAGATTCATCTGGTGAGTTTATCAGACATTATTACAGCACCAGGAGCTCTCATTTTATGATCTATTAAAAAGGCAGAGCACTAAACAACACATTGTTCAATGTCCTTATGGGGATATCAATTATTAGCTGGTGCAGAATATTAACTTTCAACCATGTGGATTGATATTTAGCTGTTAGATCTACAGGAGGATTAGCCCACTAAGAAGAACTTCTAGATTTACAGAGAGCCAGTGTCTAGAGGCTGTTATTTACTGACTGTAACAGTGTACTTTTATATAAAAAATATTGCTATCATTGCCCTAACAATGAACTAACACTGGTTTTAATTACCAGGCTATTAAATTTACTGCAGTATGCAGTTTGGCTGTCTAAAGTTCACTTTACTTTTACCTCTGTTTTGGTTCCCACTAACTCCCCCCTTTTCCCACTGTACATATATTCTGACAGATTTAAAAAACAAAACAAAAAACTTGGTGTCAAATGGGGTTGTCATAAAAAAAAAAAACAATATTACAATACAAATTGAAATTAAAAATTACAATCACATTAGATACTCATTTGCAGCATTGTCATCTTTGCCTCCTCCAGTTGACACACAGCTTCACATACAGTAGCTCCTCTGCAGACATGCAGGCACACAGCCCCTCCTCCCACTAGCAGCTGAACACTTGGAGCTGTGGGTCACAACACTGAACAATGAGGACTTTTAAGAGGTCAGTAAAGGTCCTGTTTCAACAACACTTAAGTTATCATAAATGTTAGCGTGGCTGGCACACACCTTAATGTTAGCTATTTTAATATTAGCAATTACCCACATTAGCCATCTGTTATCACTAAGGTAGTGGCTAGTAGCTAATAATGAAACAATAATGTTGGAGCTAGACAGTGAAAGTTATGAGCCCAGCCTGTCTGTAATGTATTATTACATTTTTATTATTTAGATTATTTTTATATTATTATTGTATTATATTAGACAGTATTAATTTAACAGGAAAACAATTATTTGTCTAAAAAGTTCTGGTCCTATAGAAATCTATGTTAAAATGGCTCTGTAAGATTTTCTCACCGAGTTTATGGGCTCATTCATTTTGGGTCATACTGAAGAAAAAATTCAATAGGGAAAATAAAAATGAACTAAAAAGTCTCTTTTGTAAATCATACTATGTTTCAAAATGGATCATATGGTATGCTGATTGGCTAACAACTTCTGATTGACAAGTCCTTAGCTGATGAACATGGTTTCACAGCCAGACCCTCTTCATCATCGAGGATTCAAAACAGAACTTCAGAAACCGTTGGGTGATGTCACCATAGCTATGTCCATCTTTTATACTGTCTATGGAGAAGCCCCCATGTTAAAACACTATACCAAAAATAATGTTAAATGTTTATTGTCTGGAATAAAATGGGTCTCTTTAGGTAATTTTACTGTTTATGACAAGTGTAAAGAAGGGAATATTTGATTAATTAATATTCTGGGGTGTTGAGTACCATTTCTTTGTTGCTCTAGGAGTCGACAGTTAAGATTTTTGGTTTTCTTTTAACCCTATTTTTCATTAGCTATAATTAACCATTTTATTTCAAAACAATAGTAAGCTGGCGAGCTTCAAAAACAGCTAAACTCAAAGCTTCAAAACCCATAGTCCACAAACCAGTGAGCTTTATTATCGTGGCTTTAAGTCTTGCTTTTACACACAGTCTAAGTTAGCTCATTAGCACATTAGCTATCTGTTGATCTGCTGTGTGTTAAGTGCACCTCCTAAGAAACAGATTAGGAAACGGTATGCTATTCAAGACTCTGATCCACCTCCCTCTGAGTTTGTACTGTAAAAAAGGAACAATGAAGACAGTGTAGAAGTCAGTGGTGCACAGAAGCAATAAAAAGCAGAATTAATGCTGGAAAGATTGAAGCTGTGTGTTGAATTTTGTGTGGTGCACTTTCTTATTTATCTGAGTTTAGACGACATTATTGCTCACAGGGGACATTGAGCAGGGGACTGATAATATCTTTCAAGCATAGATTTTGTGTGCTTATGCGATGTATTCAGGTATTGTGTGTCTTCCACAGAGAGGAGACTGTATAGCGCTGTGAGGGTATATGTGTGTGTGTGTGTGTGTGTGTGTGTGTGTGTGTGTGTGTGTGTGTGTGTGTTAGCTCTGCGCTGTGTTTGCTCAGTCATGTTGTTTCAGACCCATTCAGGAAAAAAAAACACATCATTGTGGAAAATGTGGGTTGCTAATCAAAGACTTTGGCTGCCAACAGGGTACTAATACAACTCTGGCCCCCCAAACCAGGCAACCCCACACCGCCCAACCAAGCATCCCCTCTGCTGTACTCTTCTTTATCACGTTCCACACTCATCTCTGTCATGGAAGCACTCAGAATAGTTTGTGATTAAATAAAGATTAGGCTCCCCACATTAAAGATTCAAACACGCACGTTCACAGGCACAGAGTGAGTGAACACATCAAAACTGCACAGCCCACCCCCATACATGTGGTATATTTTTATTAACAGCTGGTCTGCAGGGCCCTTTCGCCATTTCATTTAAATTTCAACTTCTTAAAAAAAAATCGAATTTATGACCTTACCCAAGAAAGACCATTACAGGACAGTGTGTGTGAAACCCCCCCCCCCCCCCCCCCCCCCCCCCCAAGTATTTCATAGAGTTCGGGGACAATTCAGGCAAAAAAAAAAAAATGGTCAAAATACGAGTCACAAAACTTGTCCACATATGTTTAGATAAACAATGCAAATAAACTTCTGCTAAAAGTCTGAATTGACGCTAATGAGAGATGGCATTTCTGGCTGACGGCTGACTCGCTTCATCTCGTTCGTCCTCGTGTTCCTGTCTTCTCGAGCATTTCTTTTTTTTTTTTTTTTTTTTGCTCCCTTTGCTCCAGCTGCTCTCTTATGTGATCTGACCTCAAACAAACATCATGCTTCCCTGTCCTACCCATCAGTGGATCTATTTCTGTGGCACCTCGCTGATGCGCCACATCACAGCTGATTACCTAATCCCTGCAGCTCTCTCTGCTTGTGCAGCGTATGTTCCTGTGCAAACACGTAAATGCATGTGTGTTTGCCTCAGCTGTGCATTACATTTGAAGTGATCAAAGCCATTTATGAGGGATTATCATTTTGGTTTATGCTGCCCTTCTTCCATTGAGTGTGCAAAAACTTTAGACAGAAGCTGAAAGGTACCAGTTTTCTCTGTTAACTAGCAGCTTTTGCTGGATCTGACTGAGGATAATTTATCCAGTTAAATAGGGTAGTGACATTAGGGCTGAACTCTGAATGGCAATAATGTCTTTTGAATTTGAGTTAGGCTTGTTTTCAGTGCATTCTGCACAAAATAAAAAGGCTTAAAAACCACATTTAAGCAAAAAGGCTTCATCAAATTTATATAACAGGACATCCTATTCCCACTTTCTCTGCTTGCATGTTCCACCATGGTGCCTGTCACTTTGTTTCAAATGTGGAGAGTCAAGTAAAACTCATTCTTGCATTTTAAAAATGTAGGAAATGGAAATACTTAGAGGATGAATTAGAATACTTATATCACAAAAGAAAATCAGAAATGACAGAGTGCAAGAGCAGTTGTTCCCCTTCACCCATCAAAGTAGAGAGAAGGCTCGTTTCCAGCTCTCGCTTAGTGACTTTGTCGAGCTAGTTTTAAGCTGTGGGAAGGTAATAATGAAGTTGAGTCACTGCCAAAAGCCATATTGGATTGACAGGCCAGAGAAAGAGGCAAGGCTTTTTTGTCTGGAGCTCACTGAGCCTGGCCGGCTCTGGAGTGACGATAGTGTTTGTCATTGACAGAAATACCCCTGGATCTATGTGTGTGCATGCATGCATGCGTGTGTGTGCGTGCATGTGCCCTGGCATGCACAATACTCATCTCAAAATAAATTCCTGTCACTCATGCTGCAGAAATCCAGAAACTACCATCATTATCTTTGCTGATATTCTCCTCTATGAAACTCATTTTTTGAGTGTTTCTCACTTAAAGGGAATTAGTGAAAATTTTGTGGTAACTGATATTAGAGGCGGCATGGTGGTGGAGTGGGTAGTGCCTCACAGCAAGTCGGTTTCTGGTTCAAACCCCATGTAGGCCCATTCTGTGTGAAGCTTGTATGTGATTCCTGTGCCTGTTTGGGTTCCTCTCCCAAAGACATGCATGTTAGGGGAATTGGTGATTCTAAACTGGCCATGGATAAAAGGTAGATAATACACTGGACTTTACGTAGTACTGATGAGTACATCTGTATTCCTTTGTATAAGTGTGTCATTAACAGGATTTCTTGCACTAGAAGTAACCTGGAATAGACAAAGGTAATTGGCTTTGTCTACAACTTAATCAGATTAAAAGCATCAAAACTTTTTATGTTTACATTTTTGGCTTACCTTTTAATTTAAATCAACTCAGCATGAATAAAAGCAGCTTAGTATGAGCATCTAAGCAGACGCTGTATTTAAAATGGAACTTTTTGTTTTTTTTCACAAAGTTAATAATTTTAGAGGATTTAGCTGATTTAAACTTAGCAGACTTGGTTGTGCTTAGTTGCACAAATAAAAAAATACTTAATTTTTTTTCTCCAGTGCTTCCTATGGTAGTAATATATATGGCTGCAGGTACAAAATACATTTCACTGTGCATTGTACTGTGTATAACTGCGCATGTGACAAATAAACACTATCTTATCTTATCTTATCTTAATATAGAGGGAGTCTCATTCAGTCATACACTAGGAGACTTTTAAATGATTTTTTTCACCATTTTTTTTAACCAATAGCACCGACTGACTGTCAGGCAGCCAATAAGGATTCACTGTCAATTTTGGCTTGTTCAGATTAAACAGCCCAAAGGCCTGCCAAGTAACGGATATAGGCCTCACTTCGGGATTAACATTAACCCTTACACTCTGTTGCGGTTAATAGGTTGTGTTACCGTGTTAACTTTGAGGCTTACAGCTTTCCTAAAGCTGAAATAGCCGCTGCGCATCAGGAGTCCGCCAGTTCCTCCGCAGGAAGTCGATCAGGACATCAGAATGCACCACAGCAGCTTCTCACTCCGTCACCAGCTCAGTCTGCTATCGACCAGATATTTAAAGCAGAGCTCCATAAATTTGAGAAAAGTAGTACAAAATAAAATATTTCTGCCAACAGGTTCTTTTTATGTTGATTTCTAAGTGCACAGTTCACTACAAGAGGGACTTTGTTACATTTAGCATCTGCCTCATGCACTTCAAGTTCCTACTTTCCAACATTTCCTTTTTCGAACTGCAAGACAGCTGATTTCTTGCCTTACTCCGATCTTTTGTTTCGATCTATATGATAATCTGAAGTAGTGCAGAACTGTCAATGTCCATCTATTGGTCAGTAACACAAAAATATTGGATAAATTCTTGTGAAAATTCCTCTAAAAAAGAATCTTAATGATTTTGGTGTTTCCTTCAGCATCAACATGAAAACCATCAACTGCATGTTTCACAATCTGTACCTTCCTGGTTGCTTAATGAATCCTAACGTCTTTGCTGAGTCCCTGATGTTTCACCCAGTTCCACCATGAGGTTGAATTTGGTTTGAGACCAAATGTCTTCTTTCATGCAGGGAACACTGTGTACAATGTAAGTTCTGTATGAAGCATACTGGATGGAAATTTTTGGATACTGTGTGAAATGAAAGCATATGTTGGACTACAGATAATTGTACCGGTAAAAAATAAATGTACATTATATTTGTTAAATTTTCACATAACACATTTTGAAGAAGTGAGAAAAAGAGGAGAAGCCTGACTGGTTGCACATGTATGTAAATGTCGTCAGATGTAAAAGGAGAACTACCCAAGGACTTAATCAATAGTAGAACTTTCAGATCAATTTACTTCCAGGAAGGGCCAGCGGCGAGGATTCCTGGATGAGCTACATAATGAATCACGGCTTCTATTGACGTAGTCTGAAAGCCCTGTTTTATCTAATGTTCCAAGGACCTTCGCACGAAACCTTAAGACGCCTGCTTCACCAGCTTTGTCGATTTTAACACTGAATTCTGTTAACAGGGCTTCTCAGTTGTGTTTGCAGATATTAAATCTCTGAAATAGCCACAGATGAAGACAAGAATTGACTTTGCCTGCAATAGATGTAGTCTTTTTAAAGTGTATTATTACAGTACAGTGAACTCATTGTCATGTTAAAGAAACCATTTTGAGATTATTTGATGGCATGGTGCATTATTCTGCTGGAAGCAGCCATCAGAAGATGGGTACACTGTAGTCATAAAGGGATGGACAGTAGGCATTTAAATGATGCTCAGTGGGTAATAATGGGCCCAAAGTGTGCCAATACTATATCCCCCAGACCATAACACAACCAGTAGCCTGAGCTGCTGATAGAAGGCAGCATGGCTCCATACTTTCATGTTGCTTATGTCAAATTCTGATCCTACCATCAGAGTATCACAGCAGAAATTGAGATCATCAGACCAGGCAACATTTTTTCAATATTCTATTGTCCAATCTGGGTTGAACTGCCTGCTGTGCTCTGCCTGTATTTTTTGTGGCTGCTCATTGTTTTCACGTGTACTATATGCGTCTGCTCCCTGTCATTGTGCATTTCTATTGGGCATCCAAAAGAACGTCACACTGCATGAACTTTGACCGCGTCACATACGAATGCTCCCTGGCCGGCATGCTATCGCTGTAATGTGCTCTGCTTGACGCAGCGGGACGTCATTTTCATTCACCGCTGTCTGGGGACTCCCCCAAAGTTTGTCCAGTTCACATCCAATTTCTCTAAAAGAAAGTTATATTTTTGCCAAGAAAGGTGAATTTTAACCCAATATCTTGCACCCTCATCACCCCATACCACCAAGAAAACCCTCTATATCGATTATTTCCCATGCAACTCCAGTGCCAAGTGACATTTGTGAGGTACCAGGAATTGCCAAAAAAAAAAGTTTTATTATTTTTGTTTAATGCATGAACTTATTTCATTGTTTTTACCCCAAATATACAATTTGGGGTAAAAACAAATATACAATATACAAATGTTTTTTGCAGATAATATTGTTAAATAATATTCAAATCAGATCAGCTGACTACTAAAGTTGGGGACCATTGCTGTAACACGCAAAGACGTTTAATTAGACTTTGTTGATAGCCTTTAATTTGGCTGCCGAATCGAAGCACTCTTCATGTTCAGAAATCTCCTTTATTTAACTGGATTTATTTTTGTTCTACAAAAGTCACGTGAGAGTGGCTTTACACTCACAAAGCCCAAACAGAAACCCCTATAATGACTAAACATAAACACAGTATTGCTGCTGTAATCCAGTCCTAAAGTAAAAACTCAAATAGCTTTAAAATGATGGTGGGGATAAGTAAACAAAATCTGGAGAGCAGCTTTTTATCTATTAAAGCTCGCAAATTAAGCAGTTTATTTTGTCATAAACATTAACTACCACATGCATTTTGGGAGAGCTGATATTAATCACACCTTTAGGATTTAAAATTTTGGATAAAAGCTCTGGTCTGGTGAAATCCCTCCATGTGGTACAGTGTGTGCAAAGCAGCAGATTACCTGTGTGTGCATGTGTGTGTTATTAAAGTATGAAGTGCTTATTCTTCCTTGGGCAGACACATTGTTGCAGTTGTGAAATGAGCAACTGTTTACTCTCTAAACCTTTAAGAAGATTGCTGTCGTTTGGGCTGAGTGTGTCCATTTCTAGTGTGTGTGTGTGTGTGTGTGTCTGTGTGTGTGTGAGAGAGAAAGTGAATTATGTGTGTATTAGCCACGTGAGGTTTGCATTTTGTCATCTGCTGTAGGCTATTTGTGTGCACACGTGAGGATATGGGCAGTGTGACTGAGAGGGGGTGGGTTTTGTGGAAAACCAAAAAGAAAGAAAGAAAGAAAGAAATACGAATGGAAATAGAAAAGAAATAAATGAGATTGAGAGAGAAACAAAGTGACAGAGGACAAAAAAAGCAATTAACAGAGAAAAAGAAGAGACAGGGGCTGGTGAAACAGAGAGACACATAGACAGGAGAGGAAAGGGAAAAAGGCTAGATGGGCAACGGGAGTGGAGAAGGAGATAAAGGCAGCTCATGCTCCAGTAGAGATGAAGTCATGCGAGTGGCGCTGCAGCTTTCTCTTCAGGCTGAGCAGCTCCAGCGTGGACATAATGAACTGTCTTTAACTGCATCACCTGCTGCTTCACACAGCACCCACTTACACTTCTGTAGTACCATACAAGCATAAAAAGAGCCGGACACGGATGCACACGTATAGAAACGCTCAGTTTGTACTTGAAGATACTGTATTTATAATTGTATTCCAAATCCCAAACCAACTGCATGGCAGATTGAATGTTGAAACTGACAGTTTTTCGTGTTTTTTTTTTTTTTGTGCCAGATGTTTGTAATAATCTGGGCTGCTGGCAGCATGTTTTAGTAGTACAGGGCCATGCTGTTGGAATACATAAATAATATGGTTTAAATAAGGAAGACTTTTCCTGAAAATAGATGGCAGTATACTATACGTTACTCCAGAATTATTTATATATATAGTTCAGTATCAGCAGCGCCTTCACAGATGTGCATGTTGCTCATGCTCACCTCCTTCTTTACCCCAAAGGATGTGCCATCCATGATTTCCAAGTAGAATCACAGCACATGAAACTTTTCCAATTTGTTCCCCAGACCATATTTTGTAAAGCCCAGAGAAGACAGCAGTGTTCCTTGTTTGAATATGGATTTTTTTTCTTTGCATGATATAATTGTAACTTGTATTTATGGATTTGTGTTTATGGATAATAGCTGTTTCACAACAATCATTCCAGGGGGTCCCGTGGGAACTACCTTGCCAGCCTTTTTTTCCCTGTTTGCTTTGTGAACTCTGCAGTGACGTAATCCAACATCATCTCTCGCTGTAGCTTTTTATTTCCCTGTAATGCTTTTTCAGCTTATTCATCTACTCTCTAAATTGCTTCACAGTGTGATGGATGCCTAACAAGTTGAAGAAAATGGCTATTATACATTTTTAGATTTAGGACTGACAAATGAAAATCACATTGTATTTCCTCTGTCACATACAGGCTCCATAAAGTCTGGTTTTTATTGCTGGTTCATTTTTCTGTCTTTGTAATTTATGTGGCTAATTGGATTTATGTATTTAATCAACTTATACATATATCTGGACCAAACTCAGTGTAGTTACATCATTCAAAACTTCTCATGTTCTGGAAGTACCTGCCCTGTGTTAGGACTGAAAACACTGCGCACATTGTTGGTTGCAGCAGGCCTCAAAGTCCACCCCAAACAATCCCAGCAGATCAACCGATCTTAACGTCAGCCCACAACTTCTGATGGCTCAGCTGATACTCTTCTACGCATCCAATTAACAAATCTCACAGGGGCTGTGGTAATCCTCTGAGTCTTAAGTCATCAAAGGTGTTAAGCCTAACCCTGTACTAACCCTATATTTTGGAAAAGCCCAAAACTGACTTGTCAACAACAACCCTGTATTTTTGATCCATGCATTTTGTTCCCGGATTGCCCAGGGTTAGGGTTAGGGTTGTTACCGATGGCGATTTAGACCTCTGAGGATTAAGCTGCTTTAGCCTGTCTACATTTGCTTCAAATCTGCAAGCCACTTTGCAGGCCACCTCCTTCACAGCTTCCTTATCCTTTATCTGACTTAATGTCACATCTTTTGTGACATTTGCACTCTGTTCTGTGCAGGAGTCCTGCAGCTTCTCTTCCTACCTCCATCTTTTCTTGTATACACACAAAAAGGCCCCATCAGGTGCTTATTGCACAGCTATCTCATTCTTTTGTTGCCCTTGTGCTTTATTTATTTAATTCGATAATAACTTTAATCTAAATGAGTCACTGCACCTTGTTGTCAAAGTTAAAATACAAGTGTTAAATGATTTGGAAGTCATTGCATTCTGTTTCCATTTACATTTTGCAAAGCCTCCAAATCTGACTCTCTCTCTCACACACACACACACACACACACACACACACACACACACACACACACACACACACACACACACACACACACACACACACACGTGTCCTTGCATGCACTCATCCTGACAAATGTTTGCATGCTTAGCAAACTGCAAGCTTACTTAACTGCACAAAAGGATTTACTATAAATCAAAAGCAAAACCCGGCCTTCATAAACAGTCCAAACGGCTCAGAGACAAACACACTCGCACACTGTAACAGCCAGATTGATACAGATGTTTACTTGTACAAATCACCTTGCTTTACTGATGAGTTTTGATGGGAGAGATAACATGCCTTTTCTGTTTGTTTGGGGTTTTTTTAAAGACTTTTTCATGGTGTGTGAACTGAAAAACAAAGTGGGAGCTTTCAGAGTGAGTAAGTTTTCTCCTGGGTGGGTGCAAAGACATTTCAGACCAGCTTGGAACAAAAGCACTGAAATTCACGGCACTTTCACTAACTTTCAAAGACACTTTTGTAGATAAAATACAGTGTTGGCCAAATAAATGGATCTTTGAGGATTTTTCTTTTTTTGACAGTCTTGGATGTAATCCATTTTTTTGTGGTTAGGCTTAGTGTTCTGGTACAAAGTTAGGTCAGAGGTCAGATGAGGAGAGAAGCAAAACCATAGACTCCATTACAGGTACATATGCAAAAATGTTACCTGGATTTATAAATGTAGTGTATTTATCTTATTGTGGTTCGATAGCTTTTGCAAATTACCGGGTTGTGTGTAAAACTCTGACCTGTGTCCAATATTATCTACCTTTTTAAGTCATAAAGTCACAAATTTGGTTCATATTTATTGGACACAATTTGCTGCATATAATATACTCTAACTTAGTATGTGATTTCATGTTGTGTCCAGAGTTATGAAGACCTAAATAAGGGGAAAACTTAATTCAAACATTGTCAGTTATTATCTTAATTGCACAGCCTTTTCATAAATTCAACTTTGCCACTTTAATCACACGCCTCAAAAGTTTTTGGTCATAAGCAAAAATGATCATTTACCCCTGAGACACACAAGGTTATTTAAGCAGTAAAAAAAGTAAAAGTAAGACTTCAGTGAGTATTTGGAGGTAAACCAACCTGTGTAGTTGCTGGTGACACTCTGGGTCTGCATGTCTGTCAGAGCTTCTGACTGTGCTCTTGTCTGTGCTTCTGTTGGTGTCTGGGCTTCAGTCTGCAGGTCTGGCTGTAGCTGTATTGTCGTGCTGGTCAAGTCTTCTAGCAGCAGTGTGGCTGCAGTTCTCTGCAAGTCCTCGGGGCTCAGTGTGGCGCCTCCAGCCAGGACCAGAGCACAGAGCAGGGGGCACAGCAGCATCCAGCGGTGGGTGCTGGCACTTTTACCGGTGGGTCCCACTTTCAGAGACATGGGTTCAGCTACTGAAGAAGAGCTATGTGGGAGAAAGAGAATTCAGAGCCTCATGGTGAGGTTTAAAATGAGGAGGAAAGATCCGTTAGAAGAAAGTTTTCTTCTCTCTGTCTTCCTTTCTCTGTCTTTATTTCCTTTGTCTGTTTCTTTCCTCTCCCCCTTCCTCTTCTTTTCCTCACTCCCTTGGTGAAGAGAGGTAAACTCCCTCTGTGTTTCCTCTCATGATGCGGCTGCTCTGCATGGCGGTATGAAACAGAGAAAAGGATCGTGAGAGCGTGCATATAAGTGAGTGTGTTCATGTATGCATCTGTGCATATGTAGTAGATCCAGCTGTAATCTGCCTGCTCTGTGCTCACTTGCTGCTGTTTTCTCTCCTCCTCGCCGTCCCTCAGCTAACTTGCCTTGTGCTCTTACTCGGACTGCTGCGCTCTCTCTCTCTCTCTCTGATCTCCAGCTGGGCTGACTGAGCTCTTGCATAACAGTAACTCACTCGCTGAGCCGTGCTGAGCTGTAACTCATGCAGCCTTAAGTCCTGATATTCCTGGCTGCTGCGCTTTCTCTCTCTGACCTTCTCACCCTGATTCTCCCTCTTGGAGGTTGCATGCACTGAGCGTTGACTATAGATGTAATAGATGTAATCGTTATCACGAGATAACGATATCTCGAGATAACGAGTTATTATCTCGTTATCTCGAGAAAACGGTAATCGTTATCTCGTGATAACGAGTTATTTATCTCGTTATCTCGAGAAAACGGTAATCGTTTTCTCAAGATAACGAGTTATTATCTCGTTATCTCGAGAAAACGGTAGTCGTTATCTCGAGATAACGGTAGTCATTATCTCGTGATAACGAGTTATTTATCTCGTTATCTTGAGAAAACGGTAGTCGTTATCTCGTGATGACGAGTTATTATCTCGAGAAAACGGTAATCGTTATCTCGTGATAACGAGTTATTTATCTCGTTATCTCGAGAAAACGGTAGTCGTTATCTCGTGATAACGAGTTATTTATCTCGTTATCTCGAGAAAACGGTAGTCGTTATCTCGTGATAACGAGTTATCTCGTTATCTCGAGAAAACGGTAGTCGTTATCTCGTGATAACGAGTTATTTATCTCGTTATCTCGAGAAAACGGTAGTCGTTATCTCGTGATAACGAGTTATTTATCTCGTTATCTCGAGAAAACAGTAATCGTTATCTCATGATAACGAGTTATATTGAGTACAATGGTTGCCACTATTGTATCTGATGGGCACTAGTTCATGAAGCGTAAGGTTATGCTCTAAGTTAATAAATGTATGTGCGTGTGTTCCGGCCAGAGCGGGGCAGTGTGTGGCTACCAGTGAATAAGAGTGATGTCTCCCGCTTCGTGTGTACATCTTTAAGAATGTCTACCTGAGGGAGAGCCAAGAGCCTCTCGTGTGAATGTGAGATCCGCTGCAGAAGAGCCAACAAGTTATTTATCTCGTTATCTCGTTTTCTCGAGATAACGAGATAAATAACTCGTTATCTCGAGAAAACATCAGAAAATAGTTTATACGTACCATGGCGGCTTCCGTAGGTTGGGGTGGATGTATGGGCTGACAAAACACAAAGCCTTAACATAGGAGAACTGTATTATTTTCAGTTTTAAATGTAACTGCTGTTTCCCCCATTATTGTGACCATGACGATTAAAGACAGCTATTAATATCTCACTTTTTACCCTGGAGGTCAGTGCTTCCTTTAACCATGACTTTTTCATCACCTTAAAACACTTTTTAGTGAGGAATAGCCAAAACGGAAGGCCGTTTTTGCTCTGAGCTTCTGCTTATTGTTCAGCCCTGGTCTCATAATGTCAGTTCAGATGAAAGAGGGCTCAGTGTTTCCTGACAGGAAGGGAAGTTGCTGTGGTTAGCTGGCTTATGCTGGGATTCTCTGAAGAGACACATAAATGTCTCAGCAAACCTGGATGAGAGAAGGGTGAGATGGGTAGATCTAAGAGTGCACACCTCCCAAATCTTGCACCTTGATGTCAAACAGCAAGTCTGGCAAGCTGATATGCATCTTATTTGTTGAATTCTATTCAAAATATATTTAAAAAAAGATCTATTCATAGCCTTGCAAAGTCAGATAAACAAATCTTTTGCTGGGTTCACTGAAGTCAGGAACTCATCCCAGCATCCGGTGGTGAAAATTGTCTGTCAATCCAAAAATAGGAGCCCTAGATTACCCTGTGAGGCAGATTTGGAGCTTTGGTGACAACAGATGAGAGTGTGAGGAATTTATGATTAAATTCCCACAGTCTGAATGCTGCTGCAACAAAACCCACACCTACAAACTATCTAGCATGCACTGCATCTAGATGCACTGCATCATGCACGCACACGAAAAAACTAAAAGCAGTGCAAACTGCTCTCAATAGGCAAGGAACTTAATCTGCAACACATAATTTGTAAAGTCATTTGGCACGATACTCCCAGGTCAGTTTGATCTTCTTACAGTATGTCACCCTTTCTGAACAGTTCTCTAGTTTGTTGACTCTTCCACAGTAATTAACAGTGAGCATCAGGCATGCTCAGACCACATCAAGCTGGATGGTTTTGGTGAGAGGGTGTAACGCAGCTTAGTGTGAATAAGACACTGAAGCCTGTGAGGAGAGTTTGATGCTTTGGGGAATATTCAGCGCAGAATGGAGTTTCTCTGTTCATTAATTCATCAGCACTGTTTTTGGTGATCTTTTTCACTGCATTCATGTGATCAAAAACGTGACTCCAGTACCTGCCTGGCTTCGCTTGCGTCACTAAGTGTGTGCACTACCTCACATTTTTGTTCAGCTGTGTGTGTGTGTGTGTATGTGTGTGTGTGTGTGTGTGCATCCTCATGTGGGACTGTGTGTGTCACAGGTATAACATGATGACCCTGATAGCTCTTGTTGATAGCGCCCTAGTCAGAAAGTCCATGCGAAGATATGAATTATTGATGCATCTGGGATCAAAAATAGGAGAGAGAGAGAGAGAGATGTGGAGAGCAACAAAAAGAGGTAGAGTTTGAAAGCGATCAAATAAGCGAGAGAGGAGGGGACGGAGTGAGCGATGACATGAGAGCGAGGAGGAAAGCAGTGGGAGAGAGAAAGACGGCAAAAGATTGAAAAAGAAAGAACGATGAAGTGATCTGGCCCTTTTAGCCTGAGAATACTGCCATCTATCAACTGTTCGGCCTGTAAATGGGGACTCGCTGGGCTCCGCTGATACAAACTGCATTATTTACAGCTACAGCTTTGCCAAAATGGACACAGGGATGGCTTCAAAGGACTGATCCAAGGTTTTATTTTAAACCATCAAATTATAGCTGAACAAGACCAGGTTTCTATGGTAAAAGTACTACTGGTGTGGTACAGAGAAAGGAACAGAGAAAGGTGGCTTCCAATACTTGCAAAGATTGGATTTGTTTAGAAAAAAGAAGATCAAATTCATTTTAGTGTAAATACAGAGGTGCAGTCTGCAGCTTCTTGGCTGGCAACCCTTTCTCAATTAAATGATAACAAAATCCACCAACCAGCATGTGACACTCATTAAAATCTCCTTCAATTTTAATAATGCCATTTGAGCAGTTACCTTTTTATTTTAGTCTAATGTTAAGCTACAGTCATGTGAGCAAGAAAGTGCACCCTCTTTCAACTCAAAGGTTTTACACTGTATATATATATATATATATATATATATATATATATATATATACAGTGGTGTGAAAAAGTGTTTGCCCCCTGCCTCATTTCCTGTTTTTTTGCATGTTTGTCACACTTAAGTGTTTCGGAACATCAAACCAATTTAAACAATAGTCAAGGACAACACAAGTAAACACAAAATGCAAGTTGTAAATGAAGGTGTTTATTAGTAAAGGTGAAAAAAAATCCAAACCATCATGGCCCTGTGTGAAAAAGTGATTGCCCCCTAAACCTAATAACTGGTTGGGCCACCCTTAGCAGCAACAACTGCAACCAAGCGTCTGCGATAACTTGCAATGAGGCTTTTACAGCGTTCTGGAGGAATTTTGGCCCACTCATCTTTGCAGAATTGTCCCAATTCAGTTACATTAGAGGGTTTTCGAGCATGAACAGCCTTTTTAAGTTCATACCACAACATCTCAATAGGATTCAGGTCAGGACTTTGGCTAGGCCACTCCAAAGTCTTCATTTTGTTTTTCTTCAGCCATTCAGTGGTGGACTTGCTGGTGTGTTTAGGATCATTGTCCTGCTGCAGAACCCAAGTACGTTTAAGCTTGAGAACACGAACAGATGGTCTGACATTCTCCCTCAGGATCTCTTGGTAGACAGCAGAATTCATAGTTCCATTTATTACAGCAAGTCTTCCAGGTCCTGACGCAGCAAAACAGCCCCAGACCATCACACTACCACCACCGTATTTTACTGTTGGTATAATGTTCTCTTTCTGAAATGCAGTGTTCCTTTTACGCCAGATGTAATGGGACACACACCTTCCAAAGAGTTCCACTTTTGTCTCATCGGTCCACAGAATGTTGTCCCAAAAGTCTTGGGGATCATCAAGATGCGTTTTGGAAAAATTGAGACGAGCTTTAATGTTCTTTTTGCTCAGCAGTGGTTTTCTTCTTGGAACTCTGCCATGCAGGCCATTTTTGCTCAGTCTTTTTCTGATGGTGGAGGCATGAACGCTGACCTTAACTGAGACAAGTGAGGCCTGCAGTTCTTTGGACGTTGTTGTGGGGTCTTTTGTGACCTCTTGGATGAGTCGTCGCTGCGCCCTTGGGGTAATTTTGGGCGGCCGGCCACTCCTGGGAAGGTTCACCACTGTTCCATGTCTTCGCCATTTGTGGATAATGGCTCTCACTGTGGTTCGCTGGATTCCCAAAGCTTTGGAAATGGCTTTATAACCCTTTCCAGACTGATAGATCTCAATTACTTTCTTTCTCAATTGCTCCTGAATTTCTTTGGATCTCGGCATGATGTGTAGCTTTCAAGGATCTTCTGGTGGACCTTACTGTGTCAGGCAGCTCCTATTTAAGTGATGTCTTGATTGGGAACAGGTGTGGCAATAATCAGGCCTAGGTGTGGCTAGGGAAATTGAACTCAGGTGTGAAAAACCACAGTTATAGTATGTTTTAACAAGGGGGGCAATCACTTTTTCACACAGGGCCATGATGGTTTGGATTTTTTTTCACCTTTACTAATAAACACCTTCATTTACAACTTGCATTTTGTGTTTACTTGTGTTGTCCTTGACTATTGTTTAAATTGGTTTGATGTTCCGAAACACTTAAGTGTGACAAACATGCAAAAAAACAGGAAATGAGGCAGGGGGCAAACACTTTTTCACACCACTGTATATATACATAATAAAAAAAAATCATCCAGTCTTTAGCAGGTCTTAAAATCAGGTAAATACAACCTCAGATGAGCAACACTGTATGACATATTATACATGTCTTCATTTATTTAACAAAAATTCAGCCAAAATGCAGCAGCAGTGTGTGAACCCTTCCAAATAAGTGTGGCTCATTTGGAAGGGTTCAGGGGAAACCTTCTTCTCTCTAAAAAAGAAAATTAAGTTTGTAAAACTGGATCTGAACAAAGCACAAGACTCGAACAAACAGCTCATACCAACTGTCAAACACAGTGGTGGAGGGGTGATGATTTGGGCTTGTTTTTGCCACCATAGAATCTGGACATTGAGCTGACCATAAACTCCTCTGTATACCAAAGTATTCTGGAGTTAAATGTGAGGCCGTCTGTCTGACAACTACAGCCAGGCCCAAATTGGGTCATGCAACAAGACAGTGATCCCGAGCACAGCAGCAAATCTACAGCAGAACGGCTGAAAAAGAAAAGATGCAGGAGTTGCAATGACCCAGTCAAAGTCCAGATCTCAGCCTGATGGCAGGACCTTAAGAGAGCTGTGCATAAATGAATGCCTGCAAATCTCAATGAACTGAAGCAATGTTTTAAAGAAGACAGGGCCACAGTTTTCTTCTGCATTTTTGGCTTAGTTTTCATTAAATAAATAATGAAAAGGTATAAAATGTTTTATAGTCAATCTGAGGCTGTATTTAAATTATTTTAGAACCTGCTAAGGACTGGGTGTTTTTTTTTTGTTTTTTTTTATGTCCTTAGAATTGAAAGAGGATGTACTTTCTTTCTCTGTATGGTTAGATATGAGGGTCCTAACTTCTAACAAAAATATTTCTCATGTATTCATTTGACTCTAAAAGTAGGATATTAAATAATAATAATAGTAATACCTTTGTTTGTATAGAACTTTTCAAAACACAGAGTGACAAAGTGCTTCACAGTTTGAATAAAAGCCACACATAAGTATACATGAACATACAGACACATGATGAACCACATGGTCATAGATCTTTATATATGAAGGCATTAGTTATTGTTTTATGATGGGGCTACCTCTGAGCTCAGAATCACTGGATACACAACAAACTGTTAAATACTCTACTGTACTCATTATCTCGTTCCTAACTTTGCGTGTCTGCTGATTGAAGGTGGGCAGGCTATTCACTTGGGTTTATCAGAATAATTCTTTGCTAACACTGATGTGCTGGAAGGAGGAGTTAAAACTAAAACAACGAGCTAAAAGACTGTAAAATGCAGAGAACTGTGGATAGCAGAATTTGCTGTGGATTAGTGACCAGCAGCTCCTTTCTTGTTGCCACTTCACCCATTTTTATAAAAAATATTAATCGATACTGCTTTTAAAAACGTAACTGTAAAGACAGGTAAAAGCAGCTAGAATATTAAGGTTAATAATAATCATTAATAACATAATTCAGTCGACAAAGTGTTTGAATTAAGTTTTGAGGTCTGGGAAAGCATGGAACATCGCTACATGAAAAAGCCAGCGTGTGCTGTCAGCTTAGAGAAAACACAGTCTCATTTTGTTCTGATGAATAATAAAACTTCCTGCATGTACAGTGTGGTTAGTATGAGGAATATTAAACATTAGGAGTCTGCCTGCCTGTGTGTACACTTTCACAGAGGCGGAGACAATCTGCAGCTCAGTCACCATCAGCCTAATCCCTAATGCGACATCTTAGAGCACATTAAATACTGTTATATAATACAGAAACAGAGCACTCACGTTTTCTTGTTTGTGTGTGTTCCCATTCCTGTTTCTGTGCAGTTCTTTAAATATATATACACTCATATATGCCAAAATTGGGTGCTAGTAAATCTGTAGATAGAATCCATACATATTTGCATGATTTAGGAAACATCAGAATCTGGTAGCTTATATTTATTATTAAATATCAAATATGTGGAAGTAGTATTGTCGTGGGGGCAGCATGGTGGTGTGGTGGTTAGGACTGTTGCCTCACGGCAAGAAGATCCTGAGTTTGAATTCACCATCTGGCTTTTCTGTGTGGAGTCTGCGTGTTCTCCCTGTGTCTGCATGGAGAGACATGCAGTTAGTGGGTTTAGGTTAATTAGTGATTCTAAATTGGCCACAGGTGTGAATGTGAGGTGACCTGCCTCTCGCTCTGTGGCAGCTAGGATAAGTGCCACACCCTCCCAAGTATCTCCCACAGTGCAGAGCATTTTAGCTCATTGTTTTGGTTTTACGACCACACCATAATATTTATTTCAAACCAAACTGACTCAGATTTACTTCAGATGTACTTCAGTAGTTCTTTAAATTATACTATTTTAATCTGCCTGTTGTGTAACATTATTTCTTAATTATTATGACTTCCTATGTAAAGTTCATCTTAAGCTTCTGATAATGTCATTAAGGAGTCAAAACAATGTTTTCTTCGGGCTGCAGAAGAGTTTTAACGTTCAAACAATGCATGCGAACAACACTCAGCAGTGAATTCATTCATTTCCAATCAGAGGAACTCAGATTAGTAAATATATAAACAAACACATTTTAGATTGCAAATGCATATATTTACATTCAAAGAGCTGAAAAATGAAGCTAAAAATTGCAGCTTTTCAAAAGTAGCGGTCTCCAAAAACATGTAAAAAAAGGCTGTGACCTACCTAAAAGTGATACGCACCATATATCCACCATATTTCATAAACATTAAACAATCATTTATGTTTTCCTTTAGTTATGTCATTTCGTTGCACTGTTTTCTTCCAATTTTATTAAAACCTGAGTGGAAAATTAATATCACCAGCTTTTTGTTTTGTTTTTATTAAAAAAAAAACTAAATCCAACTACAAATATGTCATATGAGTATAAAAGCAGGCATTGTTTTCTCAAAGTTCAAAGATCATGTAATAATATAAAGGAAACCTAGCAATGTTTGCATGCTCGTTTACATTTTCCAAATTTATAGAAATGTGAAGTTGGGTTATTTTAAGAGAACGTCCGGCATATTCATCTACTGTTTTCTCAGTCCTTGAGATGTTTATTGTCTTTTGTTGCACCAAGTTGGGTTTGTAGTTCCTCCATTTCTTATTTTCATGTTTGTGTGCAGGAGGTATTGCCTCTTTCAGTTATTTCCTGTTTTATTTTGACAGTTTTCTTTTTCGTCTTGTTGTGTTTTTACTTCCTGCCTTTGCTCTTTTCACCTCCTTTATGCGTGACTGCTCTGCCTTCTTTTTGTTTCACCCTCTCTGTTTATAGTCCTGTCTCCTCATAGGTCTTATGTCAGTCTGTCTGTTTTCATTCCTGTTTACCCATACGCTCCTCCTCTGTGCTCTTCAGTTCCTTATGCATGGCATTATTTACTTGTTTAGACTTCACTCCCTGCCAGTATTACGCAGTCCCTTTTGTTTGACAGCAAATGTTATTAAAGATATATAAAAAAAGTCTTACTGCTCGGCCTGACTCATGTCCTTCGTTTGGGAGCTGATTTTGACAGACGCTCTCACAGTAAGATTAGGAGTCAGGTGTTGCAAGATTGTGGATAGATGTCACCAAAGGCTTCGTTCATATTTTATAGTTATTTTTATTTGATTAAGAGTGATAGTATCTTATGCCTTTTCCCCCTCTAGACCTGTCTGCTTCCAGCTAAGTCGAGTCATTACTTTCAATCCATCAGCACTGCATATAATGCAGACACAACATCATCATACCAGCGATAAACAGCTTACAGGGTCTTACTGCAGCACAGTGGGGGTACTGTAGATTAAAAAAAGATCTCCCCTGATTGGATTCATCTTTCTACCCCATTAATGAAGTGAGGTTTTTGTTTTTTTTTAAATGAGAAGCAGTTGTATCTTGAAGCATCTGTTCCTGCTGCGACAAACCACATTTGACCCTAGAGGAGGGAAGCAGAGGTCAAACATGACAGAGGGGATCTGAAAGGCAAAGAAGATGCTGGTTCAATCATGGACTGTATACAGTTCAAAACCCCAGACCAGCTGGGGAATAATCTTCCACAAAAGCATCCTTGAGCACTTAGTGAAGTCTTGCAGGATCTTATACATAATTGTGTTTGTTTGTTGGGACTAAACAGAAGTGATTGTGGTCTAGGAAAAATGTACTGCCCACACTGGTTGATTGACTTGACTGAAAAACTTCTCTTTCATCACTGAGGTAACTATGAGAGATGAGATCAGATCAAGTTATTGATCTCTGTGGGGAAACTGGGCCATCACATCACCTGAAGAAAGGAGCGTAAGATGGAAGGGAAAGACAAACGTGATACAAGAGGGGGCAATAAAATGTTGCTGTTACACAAACTGTAATCAGAAGCTAAAAGTTCCTGCTTCCACTTTGATGCATCTCTGGTTTCCTATAGTTTCCACACCTGCAGACTCCACTCAGCTCTTAAGATTGAAACACTGAACCACTTCTTAATCTGTAGGATGAGGACTTAAGGGAAGAGACGAGCTTTGGGTGGCTCCCCGCAGCTTCGACGTTAATTTGGGAGGCAGGCAGCAGTAGCAGATTAAAAATAAGCAGTCAGATAAACACGTGAGCCTACACTGACTCTCTGAGAGGCTGAGAGATGCTGGGACCCCTGTAGCGTGTCTGACCTCCCGTCTGATCTACGCTGCGGGACCAGGCTTCAGTAAGAGTCGAATAACAACTGGTACAAAAGTGATTAGTCGCTGTCGTTTCAAGAACAGTTAATGACAGTGTGGCATTTTCATTTATACAAATGAAAATTAGTACTAATATTTTTACAGTTTTAAAAAATACAAAGTCTTTCTCAGTTTGTAAGAGTGTGTGTGTGTGTGTATTTATCTTCCCTCTACTTGAAGATAATCAAACCATGACCTTAACAGTAAAATCACAGAGAAGAAAATCCAATAAAATCACAATATCAGGTGTTTCTAATAAATAAATTAAAATGTTGAACCTTCAGCCATATTCTTATATTCTCTCTCTCTCTCTCTCTCTCTCTCTCTCTCTCTCTCTCTCTCTCTCTCTCTCTCTCTCTCTCTATATATATATATATATATATATATATATATATATATATATATATATATATATATATAATTTTGCAGAGGATGTGTATGTCAACACTGTACATCTGTAAAACACAGTACTGACTGCTCCAGCACATACCTTGGGGAGGTATACAGCACCATCTTGTAGCTATGAGATGCTAATGCAGGTTAACGTCACTCCCCTTCACCTCGACTCACACCACCCCATTTTTCACTGTGTAAAACAGAGAGCAGAATGCAATGATTGGCAAAAAGCTTGAACCTTATATTTCATTGAAAATACAAACAGCTTCTCAAATGTTGAAAAACTTGTACAGTTTTTTCTTAACATAACATATCCTTTTAAAGTTGGTGCCTCCAATATATTTTATTAAATGTAACAACAAACTTAACAGTCGACCCCTCATTGGAGCCAGAATTTTTAAAGTGGTGCTTTTTCAGTCCAGTCCTCATACCTGACTGTTTTCAGAGGAATATTTTTTTTTGCTTTTTAAGACACTTAAAACTGACCTATGAATCATTCAAGCATAAAAAGGCACCAAACTCAAAGGATGAGCCAGTGTTGGGTTTGCAACACAGACAAACTCAGCAACGGAACAATTTTAAATTGTATCTTCAGGCACTTTGTTACTTGTGGCCTGTCACAAAAGCACCTAATTTCTTCCCATTTCTTTAGCAGAATCTATGAAAAATGCCAAAGATAACATGGTCTGACAGGGGTAAAATAATGTTTTACTACAAAGTTAATCACAAAAAAAAAAGGTCATATTTTGGAATCATCTGCAGTGTGTGTTTTTTAAAGGGCAGGCCTAAAAACACACTGTCTACAGCAGATGAACAGTATCTGAAAGTCATGCCCTTAAAGAAATAGAAAAAAATCCAGCAAAGACACAAGACCAGAGAGCTGGATCTACTACTACACTACTGATCCATCTACTGTTCACTGAAGCCTCATCACAAATGGTCTCTGTGGAAGGGTGGCTGTCAAGAAGTCATTCTTTAGGAAGGGAAAACAGGGAAAAGGTATGCCACATTAGACAAGAACTGGAATGAAAATCAATAGTCAATTAAATCATTAATACACACACACACACACACACACACACACACACGTGTGTGTGTGTGTGTGTTGATTTGATATACATATATATATATATATATATATATATATATATATATATATATATATATATATATATATATATATATATATATATATATATATATATATATATATATATACTCTCTTAGGAACACTTTCCTGTGATTTCTTTAACTAGTCTGCAGAAATCACAGGAAAGTGTTCCTAAGAGATTTCAGGCTTTGTTGAAGAATAAAAGTGGTCGTACCATATCGATTTTCAAGTTTTTGCATCATAAACACTGCATTTCCATTTGTGTTTGCATGTTTCAATAAAACACTGCACCTATTTCCTTTTTACCTAAATAGCTCTAAAGAAATGAGGGGCTGGACTTTTGACAGTTTGGGGTGTCTTTTTGTTTGACAGAATGTCTTGTTTTCAGTGGTTATAAACTGCAAGCAGGCCAGTGTAGCTGTCATGTTGTGGGTCAGATGGGACTGTTTTTGTTTTGGCTTTGTCTTTGTTTTTTGGTGGGCTGATGGGCAGGCTGCATGCTCTCAAAGGAGCTTTTGACTTTTGACTGGATACCTGCGAGGTATTTAGGACTGACACTTCACCAGATTGTTCACCTTCTATTGTGGTAACACGGCTCAGCAGCAGTACCTAGGACTTGGTATTTAGCCTGTGATCACACTGTTTTTTTTCCATTCTCTCTCAACCCACCACTTTGTTGGTTTGCCCTTGTTACACCTCGGAGCTACTCCACACAGCCGCTGCCTTCGATGCACAGTCTCCAGCCACCTCGCCCTCTCACTACCTGCCTGCCCTTCATCTTGCTGAAACAAGCACGGTCGCGCCTCAAAAAGACATCTGGGTGGCAGCATGTGTTGTTGTAAAAACAGCATTGTTACTGTCGCCTTCCCAAATGTGCAAGTCATCCATGGCACGTGCCTAGACTAACAAGGATGCTGACTTTTGAACTGATCTCTCTCCTTTCTTTATCCCTGATGGTTTTCAAAATGAACTTTAAATTTTGATTAGTTAGCCATGGATCAATCTTCACTTAGGTGCATCCTAAATGAGCTCAGGCTCAGAGAAGGCAGCGCTGTTTCTGGACCTTGAGTAGTTTTTTTTTTTTTCAACAACACGCATTCTGTTTTATTTACTTTACACACATTACATTATTGTGTCATAATTGTATGGAAACACAACAAAACTAAATAGTTCTGTGCTCAACATAACTCTAATTAATGATCTGCTAAAAACAAGCTGCTGCTAATGTGCTAATGAACAGCATTCAGCACCACCGAGGGGTGGACAGCTCCTCCTCTGGTTAAGCAGCGTCTCAGAGAAGCTGCACATAAAACTTGTATTTAATAAGTAACGATACGCACACGTGCAGCTGGTGTAAACACTGACAGGTCTCAGGGTATAAAATCCCTGTTGCTGTGCATCTGTTTCCTTCTCTAGCCTATTTTCTGTTATGGAATTGCCTGCTACAAGGCCATGCTGAGCTTATAATGGAAACATGTTTGTTGCAAGTGGACTGCAGAGAGATGGATTCATGCTGAATGCAACAGCATCCACAAAGACAGGTTCATATTCCTAATATTCAGATCCTGTTCCTAACAATATTAGGCTGATTTTAATAACAGCACAACACTTTTGAAGGGTATCAAAGAATATCAGCACCCTGCATCATAGCAGCCTCAGTCTTATGTAAAGACTAAAGGAGCTGGAGGGAAAGGACTGAAAAAGGAAGCAAAAACTGCCACAATGGGAACATATCCAGTGGGGGAAAAAAGGTTATTTTATTCTCTGTAGCATTGCTAAAACAGAAGTGTAAAAATAATTTTTATCAATAGAAAAATGCAATGCCTAATTAATAAATACTTAATTTAGAACATTTTTAACTTTACCTTCTGATTCATTATTTTTATAAATATTAATAAAGTAATGTATAATAGAAATAATAATTATAAAAATGAATTCTGAACTAATTATTGAGCCATTTAAGCTCATAAATAACAAACTTGTAAAGTTCTGGGGCTTTTGGAACGCCTTCCATAACTTTTTGAAGTCTAATAATATTGAAAGCTGGATGGAAGAAAGACCTGAACTGACTCCTGCATAGGGTTATCCCTATTATTAATAACAATAACTGTTTTTATTATTATAATTAGTATTCTCTGAGGAGAGCATGCCTTAAGAAGAGATTTTAAGGACATTATTAGAAGAGTGCTACAAGCATCAGCTGCAGCTTTAGAATAACCATTCTGATAATGATCATAGATGGTTTACAATCTAATTATTAAGTTTGTGTCCACGAACTGACCATTTATTAACAAATGCTACAATACCTTTAGCAATGTGTTTACAGGCTGTTTTACTTTCTTGAATGTTTTAAAATATTTAAATATTTAAAGAGCATCAAAGATGATCTTGTACAGCACTTTGGTCAACGTCGTTGTTTTAAATGTGCTTTATAAATAAACTTGACTTGACTTGACTTGACTTGAAAGATAAGTTTGACAGCACCCCGCCACACAGAGGGGTATAAGTACCACCGAGGACTAAAGTTATGGTCTTTTTCAAAATTTTAAGGTCCTGGTGATGAGTTTATATTCCAAAATTAGCCAGATTACAGAGACTTTTTTAAAACTCTGCAATGAAATTAATGTTGAATTGATATTTTGTATCTATTTGGCATCGTTTAGACCATCATGTCAGATATAAGTTGTCATTGTCAAACTGGAGTTGGAGATCACCAACAAGAGGTAGCAGAACACCAAACACCACCTAATCCAATGAAAATAAAGACCAGCCAGATGATGGAATTATTGAATTCACCTGCTGTGACTCGGTGGCCAGCTGTCAGCATAGAGACCATGGCCGAGTGTAATCTAGATAGATCCTGTGAGAGGCAGAGGAATGGTCACTGTGGTGCTGTGTGTTGCTGCACATACACACACTCACTCGGATGCCTGCTTGTGTGAAGTGTAAAAACCACTGACAGAGTTTCTCACATATTAAGACCAATAAAGGTTCAGAGAGAATCAGAAACAGTGATGAGGTTATTAAAACCTGTTGAAACAGTTGACTAGATTGAAATACCCCCTTTCATTTCCAGGCAGGACTTCTGTCCATTGCAGTAGAAGCTAAGCTTAATTGCACAGTGTAGGAAAAGCCAGCTGACTGCTTGCTGAGTTCAAATACAGTGTCAGAATATTTGTCAAGCGACTGCCCTGTGCTGCTTGTTAAATGCACTCCTCTGTAACATGATATCATTGCAGCAAAATCAGAGTTCTTAAGTTAAATACTGTGTATTTACAGCACAGCATACTATTTATCAGGGCCAGCAGGAGCCTGGTGGAGGAAAGCAGTTTAGAAAATTCACTTGTTCACACTAACTCAGTGAGTCCTCTAGATGGCAGTGTGTAACTGCAGCCACACATCACTGGTTTCCATATTGGCCTCTTTTATTACACGTCCGTATGTAACTGATTAGTGTTATACAGTATGACACAATTTTAACCTATACACATGCATTTTTTCATTAACCCTTTCTTCATTACATAAATTTAGGATTAATGCACGCCCACTGGCCCAAAAAACCTTTCAGAGCAACACCGTCAACTTTGCTTCCTGTAGTATTAAAGAATGATTTACAGTAACTGACTCTTCATTTGGTGGTTATTTTAGTTGCAAGTGTTGCTGTAGTCGTGTTGGTTGGTTCATTTAGGAAGAGTACCTAGTTGCCATATTTGGATGCATGTACTCCAGCAGTGGTTCATTTTGTTGCTGTAGTCATTATGTTTGTATTCAAAGTTTCATTGCATATTTGGCTGTAGTTGTAATGGTTGGCGTGGTTAGTAACTTTGTTAGAGAAGGTAAGGAGAGACCTTTTGCAGATTTTACGTTCTGAACTGTTTAGTTGCTGATGTTACTACAGAGACAGGTATTGCTGTATTTGCAGTTGTTGGTTAGCTGCAGACAGCTGGTATAGGCTCCAGCCCCCCGCGACCCTGAAAAGGATAAGAAAATGGATGGATGGTTTACAGGTGTTACTGTAGTTGCAGTGGTTACTTTTTGTCACAGTAATTTCCATATTTGGTTGCTGGTACTCCTGTTGCTACAATGGTTAGTTGCAGGAGATGCGAAGTTTAGTTGCAGGTGTTGTAATGGTTGATGTAGTTGCAGCAGATTGTCCTGCTCTGTGATTGCTTTGTTGCTTCTGTGAAGTATAACTTCATAAATGTTCTCTATAAATGAAGATAATTTGTATTATTTGCTTCTTATAAAATCAACTTTCCTCCTGCAGGAGTTTTGTCCATGATCCACTATTTTTATGTAATTTGATTAAACCTCGCGGTATTTCCTTCTCACCCCTGTAACACGTTTGTTTAGGGACAGTTTTATTTTTTGTTTTGTGTTTTTTTTTTGGGTTTTTTTGCACACGCACACACTCGCTCTTGTGCAAACTTTTTCTTCCACCCTGATTGGTGGCCTCACAGCCACAGAGGGTGGGGCAACGTTGTGATTAATTAGCATACCTATGCAGTCCTATAAATGCGCCCGCAATCTCACCTGATCCCTCTGAGAGTGTCACACACTGAGAGGAAGAAGGGGACCTTCGTGTGAAGTGCGCGCTACGAACGTCAGTCACATTGGAAGCAAAGCGCTCTCACCTCACCGATACACGCGCAGGTCCGGTCACCGTCTGCAGTCTGTGCGTTAAGGCGCACAGCCAACACAGAACTTTACGCTCTCCCGGGAGGACCGTACCCCTTCTTCCTCTTTCCTCCGGCTCTCCCCGCTTGATTGCACCTTGAGGCTTTCCGTAGGCCGTATTTTTTTTTTAACTCTCACGCCCGGTTCTGCTGAGTTGTGGCCAGTTCGACCCAGAGCCCCGGGTCACCCATGAGGCTGGAGGCCGCAGCCAGGATGGATCTGTTCAGGAAGCTGTGGAGGGCGAGGAAGCTGATCCTTGTGGTGTTTATCCCGCTGTCCCTGCTTCCCTTACCGCTTATCCACCCTACCAGTGTGAGTACCAGAGAGAGAAAGTGGAGTTTTTACTAAGCATATGAACGCAAAAGAAAGTTTACCATATGGGCATGGTTTTCAAAACAAGAGCATGGTACTGTTTAACAGTATAATTTTTACTAACAAAGCATGACAATCTAATTGATTGATAGAAGGTAAAGGTATGAATATTCCATTGGAAATTAATATAAGTACGACAAAGTCAGTGAAGTCATTTCCTTCTTTTTTCTTGCACAGATTTGAAAAATTGGTCATTTTGAGCGACAAAATGAGAAATTACTTCCGAAGTACCATAAAATCCGATTAAAGCATTACCAGTGACGGATGTACCACTGTTTATAAGAGACATTAATAAAAAAACAGGCACGCATTGTATGTTAAAATGATTAGCATGTGTTAACTTATGTTAAATAAAATGTATCAATAATTTACTCTTAATAAATACCTAGCAAACATCCGACACAGCAGTAAGCAAGATATCCAGTTGATCTGTCGATGATGCTGCTGCTACTGCTGGCCTCAGTGTCCTGATGGGATCTTGGTGTGTGTGTGTGTGTGTGTGTGTGTGTGTGTGTGTGTGTGTGTGTGTGTGTGTGTGTGTGCGTGCGCGCGCGTGTTGGAGAGAGAGAGGGAGCGAGAATCAATCAAAAGGCGCACTGTCCTCTGTTTTGATGATCGCTTGTGTCGCGCTCCCTATCATCAGCTGAGCCTTGTGTGTGAAGAGGAGATGTCGCAACATGTTGATGAGATAAAGATCAGCGTGCTGCTGACAAAATAAAGCAAAGAGGGAGAAGATGCGATCAGAAAGCGAGGGCACAGCTCCCATCTTATTGTGCCTTTTTTTTCTGTTACTGTAGGATAGATCTGTCTGTGTGAAATTGTAATGGAAACCACAGGGTTACATGAGCCCTGTGGAAGCATTCTCCTTTCTGAGGCAAAAAACTTAAATTTTGTGGTTTCCACAGGTTCCAAAATGAGTGTCATTCTTGGTTGTTGTGGTTGTTTTAAACCCTCAGGTCGTGGTGTTTTCTCACATTTACTGAGGCTCAGACCTGTGAGATTTGTCTGATTTGCAGTCTCTCCGGTCGACGTGGTTTCATGTCAGATTTCATGATGGCCAGTGAAAAGCTTTTTTTCTTGTGTATGTCATACTGGCACAAGGACTCAACTGGGATTAGGATTTTTGTCTCCAGTGACTAGTAGTGAAAGACTGTAGTAATCAGCAAACCAGAATTGAAGCTTTAAAATGCCCTTTCAGAGCATCTCACTGTATTTATCATGCTAACGGTACACATTAGCACCAGTTTGTGACTTTAATGTATTACCATCTGAGTCAGAGAGGTAATAATCAACAGGAAAAATGAACACCTCTTATATCTTTGAAAAGCTCACATCATTATAAACGTATTTTCAGCATCCTCAGGATCTTCTGAGAGATTTTTGCTGCTGAAAATGACATCAGTTTATTGCATATTTAGGTGTTTCCATCTGTTTCTTATATTTTCAAGCATAATCTAGCATAATATTTAGAGAATAGTGTGGATTTGTGAATATAGTTACCAATGTGTTGAAGTTGGGGGGGGGTTCAGAAACTGCTGAGCATGTATTTCAGAGAATCTGATGCTTAGAGCTATGAATGTCCATGCAAAAGCTGTTTATTCATATAAGATAAATTATTCAGCAATCAGCCAGCACTGCATGAACACGTTAAACAACTCCCAACACCCCTGTTAAGCAGTGCTAGAAGCATGCTGAACAGTTTTTCTTTATGCTCAGTATTTCTGCATCATGTATTGACACTGTTTCTGATCAGCACATTGTAAAAAGTGCCACAAAGTGATTTTAAATGAAGCGTAACACCTGAGAGGGTGTGGGCTTCAGCTCATATCCTGTCACGTTGACTGACACTCAGCCGTATTGTCTTCAGCACTTATCTAAATTAGTGCTGCAGGTGTTTCTCTGCTTCTTTTAATGCCATTAATGTTCCAAGTAACTGTTGTGTTCCACGAGTTGATCGTCGGCCAATAAGAGCAATCGCCAAGGAGCCTTGCTGTTATGTCAGTGGTGGTGGATGTTTGGCATGAGTGAGTGGCGCAGGATGAGGCCAAGAAAGAACAAAAGAACAAAAACTTGACTACAAAGAAAAAGGGAGAAACAACCCAAGCAATTAAGTTATATAATCAACCCGCTGCCACGCTGGATTTGAGCCCCCACGTGGCTTCCTTACGACACCAGGGACCCCAGACTGTGCAAGGAATGTGACGGGTTCAGAGCAACAGTGTGTGTGTATGTGTGTGTTTGGAGAGGTACTGTGTCCAGCTGCAGCTGAACAGGACATCTGTAGGATGCAGTCAGGCCAGGTCAGAGAGACAGAACAGAGACAAAGAAGCAGAGCCGGTGGCAAATAAGCACAATGCTCATCAGTCAGACTTGCGCAGTTTCACAACTTCATATTCATGGATGCAAAGAGGTGTTCCCTTGGAGGCAGGTTTGGGTTTGGTTGCTGTGATCCGCACTGAAACACTGATGCTGTTGGAAAGATTGACAGTTAATTGATTTATTTAATGATCCTCCAACTTTTCCTCCTGTATGAAGTTGGCATTTGTGGTTTTTAGCTGTCTTGTCATGTTGCTGGATTGCTATTCGAGCAAAGATCTGCCCTGCAGGACGATAATTTTGATCAGGGCAAAATTGAAACTTGTCCATTACTTTGATTTTTGTGCTCAGTGTTAATTAGCAATGCTATGATTAGCCTTTGAATCAATGACAATTTTGGAAAAATGTTGAATATCTAAAATAAAAAAACAAGATTCAAACTTGGTGAACAACTGGCATATACAACTGTGCTTAATTTACCCAAATTTGATAGCAACAGCTGCACTGCATGGAGACAAATTCAGTTCAAAGCATTATAAAATGTTTTGGCTAGTATTTCAATAATTAATTGGCATGAGTATAAGAGAAAATCTAGATATTTCAAATAAACGTCACCGAAGTTGGTATATATTATAGTTAAAAGACCCCAAAGATTGCCCATATTTGCGATATTATGAGTGACTGTATCTGGTTAAATAAAGTTTTATGCTATTTCACCACTAGGGGCACTATAGTAGAAATTGAGAAATTGCTAGAAGCCAATTTGACTCCACTTTTAAGACATCAGCTGAAATCTTCCAACAATCACACTGCAGTTTGTGCTGGAATTATAAACATGCTAATGATAGCATTAGCTTAAAGCACTGAAATAACATTTGGTGCCTTTGTGATGCTGTTGGAAAATCCTTATAGATTAGAAAAGTTTTTAAATGGTTATTAATAGTCAGGTGTATGGGTGCATGGATGATACATGAATATATATTGTGTTAGATTTAGATTTAAAGTGTCTGTTTTTAACAGGTTTTATATAAATACTGAGCAGCTACAGAAAAACATCATTATACACACAGGAGATGGTTTAGTTGTACAACCCCCCCCCCCCCCCCCCCCCCCCCCCCCACCCAAAAAAAAAAAAAACAGGCCAGAAATGTTAGATTTAAACATTATATCTATACCATAGTTTTTTACACTGTCACATGTGTGACAGCCTGCTCAGCTCTGCTACGTGTGATGAAGACAGAGGCAGAGCTGCTCTACTGAAGAGTTATGTGATCACACAATTTCTAAATTACATCAAGCATCTTTTTCTGCTGACTGATATATCATCCATCCATCTGTTTTCTTCCAGTTATTCAATTCAGGTTCAATTCAGCCTGTCCCAGCTGTCATAGGGCGAGAGGTGGGGTCCACCCTGGACGGGTCAAACTCCAGTGTTATCAGTGAAGTCAGTTTTCTTCACAATGCAGGCTGTGTGAATGTGTTTTCTATTGAGCCATTTAGCCTTCTGCTGATTGATTGGAGAAACAAGTTTGAGCTGTGGTGTAATCAGTCCATCAGAAGTCTTTAGGTAACAGTTTTCTTTTTTTTTTTTTAAATGAATAATTATCACTTTCATTTCTCAAGCTGATCACAGGTAACAGTTGATGAGGCAATCAGTGGACTTCTGCTTAGACAAAAGTTGACTTGTCAGCTGTAAAACAGATTTTAAGGACGACTTCACTCTCATCCAAGTTAGCTCACAGGAATCGCTTTACTCAAACCTTCTAAAACCACAATGCAAAAGACTGAACAACTGTCTTGTGAATGGGAGCGGAGGGAAAGCATTTGCATTCCACAAAGAGTGGCTTACTTTCTAGTTAAAATGATTTTTAAAGATTGATAACTGGTTACATAACCTCCACAGAAGCTCACCTTAAAGCCAGGTCTGACTTCTAAGCAAAGCACAGGTGGTGACTTCTGCACCATGACACGTCTCAGTGTAAAGTCTTTTTTTAAACACAAAGGTTGAAGTACAGCCGCTTTAAAAAAGAAAAAGAAAAAAGAAGCCAAAGATGATTTGAGGATCGGGCTGAAGTTGCAGTTCTTGTGTGGCAACTGTGATAAACAGGCCAATAATCAATGACCTGTTACTGCTGATTTGCCTTTTTCTTTTAACAAAATCTGTCCATTTGTTCCTTCTTGCCATAGGTCACCTCTCCTTTTTTGTCTTTACATTCTTGTCAGTGTGTTTCACCTTTGGCTTTGCTTTAATCTCAGTTTCCCCCCCTGGGATTAATAAAGTATTCTGCATATTCAGGCTTCCTGCACATCCTCAGTGTGGAGTCACGTTTGACACAGGCAGGATGCTGCAAAGCTAGCTGCTAAAGTGCAAAAAACACATTCTTTTTGTCACAATGTCTCTTTATAAGTCTGGAATGTTTTCTAAATTGCTGTAACCTTTTCAGTGGCGAGGTCCTCTTTGATTATGAATCCCAAACACCTCATTCTGCTCTAATCCAGCAGCTGCGCCTAATGGCTGGAAATGCCTCTAAAATCTTCAGGAAGGTTTCCAAAAAGGAGCACAGGCTGTTGCTTTAGAGTAACCACCTGTGCTGTAAACGCCAAACCAAAAACGTATTTTCCACCTGTTACAGTGGTAGATGCTCGGTAATCATGGCCAAAGTTTCATATGAGGTCCTTGTATGTGCAAGTAATCCCTGTGAGCCAGCAGCTCAGGCTTCAGACTGCTCTAAATGCTTCTTTTGAGACAGTTTTTAAAATATATTTGTCTTTCTCTGATATCAGTGAGAGCAGAGGCGCACAACTCTGGCTGAAATGCACAAACTCAACCCACCTCTTGTTCAAATGTATTGCTTACAAGTGGCAACCAATCAGAGGAAGGAGAAGGGAGCTTAACTATGAATTATGCAAAAGTACTCAAGTCCAAAAACAAACATACAGAGTTAAAGTGAGGTGAAAATAATAGGTTTTTAAATGTTTATTTGACACATGATAGAATATGTTTGGACTCAGCAGCTGCACAGGCCTGACTGCAACAGGATTTTTGAGTCACATTCATTAATTTTTGGGTTTCAAAAAACAGATTGCTGCCAGTGTGTCAGGTGGATTTGTTTGTGTTTGGTATTATTTGAATTTGACAGTTGATTGTCCTGTTGGACATGATGTCATAGTGGCACTGTTTCTAAAGTCCTTCAGTAAATCTAATATTGCTTCAGATACCTGACGTCTTTGTAGAATTCCAGACACAGTGGCTTCAATGACCATCACAAGCACAACAAATGCTGGTTGATGAATGGGATGCCATCCCACAGCAGTGTGTGACCAAGCTGGTGACCAGCATGAGGACAGATGCCACTGAGACCCCTCTTTGTTAAATGAATAAACTGTTAAATGGTTTCTTCAGACTTTAATCGTCCAATGAACGATGCCAAACAAGAGTCAATAGCAGAATCAGCTGTTTGGCATCGGCAGAGAAGATTTGACAAGTTTTTCATGGGCGTGACCAACCCACTCAACTCTGCTGCTCAACCCACAAATGTATTTTCCTTACAGATGTGGGTCCATTTAAGGGGAAATAAACAGGTTTTCCAACAGTACTTTTTCTCCTAAGTTTATATATAAAGTCTATATATAGAGACCTTCTCCTCAGTTCAGTATAAACGGTAACAGAAGTCCTGCAGAGGCGGTTCCTGTGATCGAAAAGTACAGATTTCTGGACTGCCTTAAAACGGCCTGCAAGCATCATATCAAACCCTTTGATATGATGTAGAGTTCATAGTTGAGTCAACGACAAGTCGGCCAGTTCCTGAGACAATGAAGCAACCATGCACCACAGCATTTCCATACCTGTACTTTGCAGCTGCTGTGAGGTTCCTCTCCTGAAAAGTCTTTAATTTGTACCAAACATGTCTACTGCTGCTCTTGAGCTCTTCTGTTCAGAGCACAATGATCAGAAAGTTCTCGTCTTCAGTGATATATTGATCGCCAAACTGGGGTTTGGCTGTAATCATCATTTTGAACAGCAAATGTTGTTTTCAAACCTCCCATACAGATCACCTTTGTGCACTCTTCTTGTGATTGTTGTCACGTGCACTCGGGCATCTGCAGTTACCTGTGGATACTGTGGTGAAGTTTCAGGGTTCTTTGAGTCTTCTCTTTGCACCAGATGGGATGTGTTTGATTTATATTTTCCAAAGCAAGAACAAAGAATTGATCTGTATTAGTGGCTTTTTGGAATGAAATGTGATAATCTGCATGCCTTTTCTTTAATCTCATCACTGCAAACAGAAACCAGATATAACTTGCAACATAAACACAACCTGCAGACATGGATAAGCTTGAGTGGTAGGCAATTTATACAATATTTGACTTCTGAAAAGTCCTTTTTTGAAAGACTGAAGTTCAAACAGGTCTGGACTCGCTTCATGCTGGAATCCTGTGGCTAATTCTCCCCCTCTGGGTTTATTAATTTGAGATTAACTGACCTGTTACTGGCAAGATGTTATACTAAACCTTCTTCTTAAGGGAAATCACTACAGAAGTAAGCAGTGTTATGTTTAATACTACAAAACAAAACTCCATCCAAGTCTTACATTAAAACTGCCGTAAACTGCATATGTAATAGCTCTATGTGCAGCCTGTCTGTGACGCATTGATTCTGACCTGCTTTGGGCTAATTTATGAATTAATGATATTTTTTGGCAAAGTGAGTGTCAGCTATTACAGGTCTTAACAAATGTCACGAGATTCGTCTTTAGTTTTTAAGATTGGAGAGCGTGTCACTAAGCCGACTGGTGTTGCGACAGAGTGGTGTGAGAGGCTGGTATGTCGATATTATATAACCATAACAAGATTAATGCAACATTGCTGTGTGTGTGTGTGTGTGCGCGTGCAGCCCAGTACAAACCCCACTCCCCACTGCAGCCACAACAGTAAACTCACAGGATAAACACACAATACTTTGACTTAAAATTGTATTCTAATAGTGATAGTTATTATATAGGCCTGTGTGTTTGTTTCTGCTTTCCCTGTTGTGTGGAAGTATGACATGCTGTGTTCTTGTTTTTTTTGTTTGTTTGTAGGAGGCATGTTGTGCATATGTGTTGATGGTGACGGCCGTCTACTGGGTGTCTGAAGCAGTTCCTTTGGGTGCTGCTGCTCTAGTCCCAGCCTTCCTCTACCCGCTATTTGGGGTGCTAAAGTCCAGCGAGGTGAGTCATTCAGACCTTCTTTTTAGCTTACTGTCTGGTTAGAGGTTCAGGTCTCTGTTAAATAACACAATAACACACAATAACACACAAGCACAACACAAACAGAACTTGCAACACACTAAATGGCCAAGATGTCTGTGTTGTGTTGGAGAGATTATAAAGTTAGAATGTTACCCAGCTAGCACAAACCCAGACCATAAAACAGAGCCCAGCCCAAACATGGTACACTGTACCATGTACACTACATGGTACACCGTCTACTTTGAGCTCAAAGTGTTGATTTTTTTTTTTTTTTTTTTTTTTTTTTTCCCATTGAAGCATCTGTGGATATCACAGGTGTGCTCCATCTTTGCTACAAATGGCACAAACCAATAATTCAGTCTGTGATCACAAATGCTGTAAATCTAAATTATCTGTTAGAGCACATGTGTCAAAATCAAGGCCCGTGGGCCGGATGATTTAAACATTGCATCTATACCACAGTGTACAGCCTGCGAGATAATTTCATGTGGCTATGATTAATGACCCACCGGTAAATACCACTCCCACCACTTATACAAATCCCATGATGCACTGCAGCAGCTGTCATGCAAGTGAAGACCTGCGCACTAACCCATTTTCCAGCGTTACCAATGACTCATTGATCAGTGGATAAACATCGGTCAGCACTTTTTACAGCAACATTTATACTAGCCTGACACCCCCCCCCAAAAAAAAAAAAAATGCCCAAACGAAAACTGGAAAACAGAGATTTTCCAAACAGGTGGGAGGCAAACGACCTGATCACTGACATCGGAGGTAAACCTGTGCGTCTCTATTCCCCGCCTGCGAAGTGTGGGGAAAAGAGCGCATTGGTGGGACGGATGCTGGAGAAGATGCAGAGGGAGACCTGCACAGGTGAGCTGACAGTGCATCACAAAGCAGGAAACGCTGCGCAGCAAAGTCCTGAAGAGAGAACGAGTCATAAGCGCTGAAACACAGGCCTTTCTCTGCAATATAATGAAGCATCTTAATCCATTAAACCTGCAGCTTCAGGGATGGGACCGCGTGATTACGTGTGTGATCATGTTGAGGGAAAAGTTGCAGTTTTCCGGCCATTCAAATTCGTATTGCTGATTAAAATTTGTTTTAGACTATTCAATAAAGGTTAATCCTGTTTGGCCCGTGACTTAGACTGTCTTCAATTTTGGCCTGTCCTTTGAGTTTGACACCCCTGTGTTAGAGTATAAATCTGTATCTGCTGTTTTTAAAGGGCCTTATATATTGAACCTTTAACTTAATCCTTTAACAATCCTGGCTTTTTTTTTTTTGACAAATTGTTTTGGGCCCGGATACGGGCCCTAGATCAAAGAAAAACAAAGGATAAATTTATGAAGTGAATTAAAAAAAAAAAAAAGAATTGACTTGACTGTGGCAGTTTCACATAGACAGGCCAGGAGATGCGGAGCAGAGTGTAATGTGAGGCGAGGTGAAGCCAGCCACAGAGGTGTGCAGGTGGATAGCTAGAAGAGCAACGGCGTAATAATCCACAAAAAGGGTGGTTTATTCCAAACATCAAAAATAAGGCACTGGTTTAAGCTACACGCTACTGAGAAAAAACACCATTCCTCATACACACAGAGGTCAGGTCTCTCTCTCTCTCTCTCTCTCTCTCTCTCTCTCTGTAGCTGATTTGCATCACTGTGACAGCGCTTTAAGGAAGGAGAAAAGGACTTGTATTGATTGGTTAGGCAGAGATATTGAGCTAGAAAGGATGTGCAGAAGGTTAAAGTGTCTAAGGACAGATGGAAAGAACTGATGAATGAAGAAAAAGAGAGGAGGAGGGATGGACTAAAGATGGGAACAGCTAGAAGAGCCACAAGAAAATGTAAGGCTCTGGGGTTCTAGGGCTGTACTATAGCAATCAATCAGTATAGAGGTGATGCTACAGTTGCATGAATTGCCCACTCAGTCACTCAAGGAAATGGGAGAAGCATGATGACTATGCTTACTCAGAGTCCAGTATCCCACAAGATAGCAGCCAGAATTGTTGCTGCTTGTTTGATATATGTGAAAAAGGGAGCCAAGATCATTCTGCAGAGAGAGGGAGGCAGAATAGAGTTTTCTGATTTTTCATTTAGCTGGAGGAAGTTTTGGGACAGCCAACACCCAGTTTCTAAAAAGACATTACCTGCTGTTACTGTTTTGTAATGGGACGTCAATCTTTGTGTCATTCCACATAATAATAAATATTGTGCTTGCTGATAGTATGTCTTAATAGACTTAAATGATGAACAACAAGGTGCCAAGGATGGAGACACAGCAGTATCTCTGTGTAGCGGGAGGGAGCATGATCAGAATGAGACTATCTAGAATAATAACCATTATTTATGGTAATTTTTATTTTAACGTAGTTTAATGTGTAATATATTTTGTATATTATATTTTAATTAAAAAAAAAAAAACCCACACATTCACGGTGGCCCTGACGTGCAAAACACACATACACACTTTTCTTGCAAAAGACAGCATTTCAGAATGGACTAATTAAAAGGTCCTGCTCACAGCTCTTAAGGTTTTTTTTTATTCAAATGCTAATACAGTAATACCTGTGTTCTTGTAACTGCACAGTATATGGGGCACAAGAATGCAACAAAAACTTCTGTCTCTAAACAATGGTGTTTTTACCTATAACTTTTTAAAAAAAAACATCCAGGTAAGTCATAAGCCGCATTTCCATTAGTGCCTACTCAACGCGGGTCGACTTGACTCTTGAGGCAATTGACCGTTGAGGACCATCTCAGTGTGGGTGGAATCGATATAGCAATGCGGGCAGAAGTCTCCTGATGTAACTTGTATGCAACTCAAAGTGTTTTAGCTTTTGTTTACACTGCTCTGTTGTGCATTGTTACCCGTGAGCAGCAATTAGCTCGGAAACTTCATGATAAACTTTCTAATTTCTCGTCTCATCTCCCAACAAGCGCAGAAATGTCTGCACCTCCTCATTTGACCACGGTGTTGGTTTGCGTGCCTACATTTTCTTGCTGTCAGGTTTTAAAAATGGCGCGGTTGATTCTGGTGAAGGAGTCGCTCTCATGACTCTAGTGACGACACTTCCTGGGCAATCAGTGCCATGTTGTTTGACATCACATTTTCGCTTGGAACCACGGCTGAGTAGTACCTGGTACCAGGTACTTTTTAGTACCCAATGGAAATACCTACAAACTGTGCCGAGTCAAGTCATACTGAGTAGATACTAATGGAAACGCGGCAATAGTGCCATTTTCTGACTTGATGTATAATGTATAAGCTATAGTTGTATTTAATTTAAAATTAAGTAAAGAGCTCTTTTCTTTGGCATAGATTGTTTGACTTACCCTCACACCACGCACTCAAAATATACAAGTTAGTAAAGCCAACTTATTAAATGTTACAAATTTTTACTAAAAATGTTTTTATATACAGATGTAAGGCAAGTCCAGATCAGAGTGTATGGATAAAAGGCTGTTGTGTTCTGGACTGCGCTGCATATGCTTAAAGAAATGGGGTCCATGTGGGTGCTTCTCAAGCATATGCCAGTTTTCCATGTTGATTTACAATGCAGTGTTGCTTATCCTATTATGTGCCAGTGTAAACCAGAGGCATGGGCACTCGACTGTGAAGGTTTCATTAGACATGACTGAGTGGAGAGTGCAGATGAACCCATTAACCCGGCACTCATCATCATCATTATCCACTGATGTTCTTCAATGTTCTTCCATACTTGATTCACGTGGCCACACCCAGCCACTCACGCGCTTCATCAGCCATTAACACCGCTGCCATGCTCTGTTTCTCCTTCCTAGTACAATACGATTGGCGTGACTGATAGTCGCGGTCATTGGAGTCAGTCTTTTTTTTTTTTTTTTTTAAATACCAGTAACCGTTTCCTCTCAATTAAACTCACATTCATCATCTTTACCTTTCTTATCTGCATTACATAAAAAGTGAGCTGTGACCAAAGTGCCTTGACAAACAGTGACAAAAGCTGCCTGTTAACACTGCTGTAAGCCGCTTACAATGGTGTTCCATAAATACGCCAGCAGAGAGCTTTATGCAACATTTCCAGTCTATTATAGTACTTTCATTTTTTTGTAATCTCCTCATTTTCTGCTGCATGCTTTAATGCTGCTAATTTAGAAAATGAGTGACAGCAGAAGGTAAAACTTAAGTGTTGAATATAGCAGCATCAACACACAGGATCTTATCTCATCCAGTTAACATTTTCCTAATTGGGTTTTTTTTTTTTTTTTTTTTTATTGTCTACAGCTGTATGTTTCTCATAGAAAAGTTAAAATAGAAACTGACTGGAAAGGCCTCTGACTTGGATTTGTAGCTGAGAATCTAAAATAAAACTGATTAGCCACGTTTCAGGGCTAAACAGCTGGAAGCTGGTGAGGATAATCTGTATACTGTGTGTGAATACTGTAGCAATGATTATGTGTCTGTTACAGCTGGAGCTCGTGTCTCTCTACTAAGCTTCACATTAGCCAATGCTGAGAATTTAGCTATTTTAATCCTTTCCTTAACTTATTATCATAACAACTGGAATTTCTGTTGTAGGCTCGGATATATTCCAGCATCTTTCCAATTCCCATTTGGTCCAAGAAGTTGGTTTCTTTTTTTTTTTTTTTTTTTTTTTGTTAAATAGTATTTTGATTTGAAAACAGTGTCGAGAGACAAGGGTGGCATATAACTAAAGGGCCCTGAAGAAAGAGGATTTTAGGTGAGAGGTGAGTGGATGTGGGCTTATGTAACTCCGCAGAGCTATGAAAACTGCCAGTGGGAAGTAGAGCAGATTAAGAAGAACAAATGGCAAACTGCAAGTGTTGATCCAAATGAGGAAGGGTGAAGTAGGTCCTCGCCGCTTCTTTCTGTCTACTCGCATCTCATTTTGTTTATTTTTTCCTATACTGGAATTTGTGCCAGCAACCGTTTGCATAGTTTTAAATGACTTAGGCTTTTATTTGAAGTCAGAAATTTTAGTGTGTGTGTGTGTGTGTGTGTGTGTGTGTGTGTGTGTGTATATGTATGTATGTGTGTATGTATAATTTTTTATTTACTTTTTATTTTTTATTTAAATTCAGGTGGCAGCAGAGTACTGCAAAGACACCACTCTGCTGCTGATGGGGGTCATCTGCCTGGCGGCCTCCATAGAGAAGTGGAACTTGCACAAACGGATTGCTTTACGCATGGTCATGATTGCAGGGGCGAAGCCTGGCATGTGAGTGTCACAATTTTGTACATTTTAAGGCACATTTAGGTTAAAAGGTGTGGGTTTTTTTTTTTGTTTGTTTGTTTTTTCACAGAAATATCAAACTCCGTCTTTCTCCTGCAGGTTGGTGCTGGGCTTCATGTGCTGCACAGTATTTCTCTCCATGTGGCTCAGCAACACATCCACCACAGCTATGGTGATGCCCATAGCAGAGGCTGTCCTGCAGCAGCTGATCTGCACCGGTCTGGCTGACAGTCATGACGACTCTGAAACGGCAGAGGCGCCTGAGGAGGACAGCGGTACGTCTGTCACTACAGGAGAAAAGTCTTTAAACACCTTCTGCAAAAGTAATGACATTAAACCAGCACTGACATTAGCTTGTGAAGCTAGAAAACTGGGGTGCTTTAGCAGGAGAGTTCTCCCTTTTAATAGATAAATGCTAAAACTTTTTGAACTAGTTCTGTCATTAATTTGATGCCTATGGCTATCTGCAGCTGTTTCAGACAAAGAGGAGAACCTGGACAAGAACCAGTTAGAGCTGCTCTATCGCAACAGCTGGTATGTGTGTGTGTGTGCGCATGTTGGGCCTTTGTTTTTTTCTGTGTACACTTGATGAGTTTTAAATGTTTGTGCAAGTTGTATACACAGGGTAGATATTCTTTATTTTATCTCTTTATGTGTTTGTCGCCTTGAGGGGACTGCTGTTGTGATTTGGCACTATATCAGTCATGCCCAAACTCGGCCTGTGGGCCGCTCCTGGCCCTGCCCCCTACTTTCGGTCCGCGAATTGATGTCAAACTAACGTACAATTTGGCCCTTTCAGTTTCTTTTTTGATATTTCACCTTCCCCTCCAAATAAGAGAGTTAAGCAAAATGTCAAAAAAGTAACTTAAAGGGCCAAATTGTATGTTAGTTTGACATCAATTCGTGGACCGAAAGTAGGGGGTGGGGCCAAAAGCGGCCCACGGGCCAGGAGTTTGGTCACCCCCTGCACTATATAAATGTGAATTGAGTTATTTATGCCTTCAAATGACATCAAATAATTGGTTTTCCTTCAGTCTCACATCACTTCTTTTAACCAAAGTAAAGTCAATTATCTCTGACATAATAATGCTAATTCTCCTCTTATTCCAGCAATGACTACACTAAAAAGGAGCTCTCCACACTCAGTGATGTAAGACATGTCAAGGCTTTGTGTGTGTCTGTATGTGTGAAGTTCAAATTCAGAAATTGGCAGCAGAAAAATCTAAATGCTTGCAGTGACGTTTGTTCCTGTGTTTTCAGACACAGACTGGTGAGGTCAACGGTTTGGGTCTCAAGCCCATCTCAAACCAGGAGTTCATAAGAAACACCAACGGGCACCTGCCGCAGGTTAGCGGCGTGTTAACGAAGAGTGTGTCACAGTGTCAAACTCAGTCTCTTCTGTCACTCAATCCAAGTAATGTTTGCTCTTTCTTTACTTTTACCTCGCTGTGATTTAGGTTGCAATTGAAATCCCAAATGTAAAGCGGGTGAAGATGAGAAGAGACTCCCAGTATCCCACCAAAAGGGATCACATGATCTGTAAATGCCTGTCGCTCAGCATCACGTATGCAGCGACCATCGGAGGACTCATCACCATCACCGGCACGTCAACCAACCTCATCTTTGCTGAGCAGTTTAACAAGTAAGTGTGCATGCACATATAGCATCTGTGCAAGTTACTGCTGTACTAAAGCAGCTTTACAAACTGGTCAGAACCAGGATCAAAGACACGTCGGTCTGTGTTAGCTTAGGGCGACTCCAGACTCCTCAGTTCTCAACCATATTTACAGCATGATTTCTTGGCTGCTGTGTTTGCTGGACTGAAAAAGTTTATGTTAACTGAGTGTCTGGGGCCACGAGGGGTCGGAGATCAAACTAATCAGCCTCTGCGGTGCTGACAGAGCCGATTTCCTCTTGCCGCTGCTCTAAGCCTGACAGAATGGCCTCCTTCATGTCACAGCTCGTTGGACAAAGGTCAGGTTTTGATCTGTGTGGGATTGAGTTCTATTAGTTGTAATGCTAATGTCATGTTGCCAGGAACAACAATCAGTCTAAGCAATGGAAAGTAAAATCTCATAAATTAGAGATTTGAGCTCGAATTTCAGTCAAAGTGCGTGTAAAGGTGATGCACGCGCACAAACAGCCTCTATAAGTGAGGGGAAATGGCCCTGTGTTTTTTGTTCAGTGCTACACAAATATAACCAAACTTCTGAAAATACAATAGCAGAGCATGCAGACAACTTGGACAGAAAGGTTTTCTATTTTATCATTTCTGTGCTTTTTATTAAGCTGTGCTGGTGTTTAGCGATCTCGGCTAAATCCATGTATGGACACAGTGCTTCATATTTGAACTGGAGGGCTCCTCACTGTCAACCACACAATATGCAAATGAGGGCTGAGACACTTAAAAAAAAAAAACTTTGTCAGATTATTTCAGCACACAGTTGGCTTTTGTGTTAGCAGGTTGCTGTTGGCTAGCGGCTTGCAAACATAACATTACTCACAGCTTTATGAATCAACATTTACTTTTACCTGATGTTTCACAAATGCAGTAAACCACTACATTAGAAAACTAAAGCCAGTGTGAAGCAGGCTTGCAAAAAAAGATTATATAGACGTCTGTGACTAAATGACCCTAGCATTGACTTGATCTGTGATCTCAGTAAACATTTTCTTGATGAGTTTATGGTCTTAAGTCGTTATCTTAATCGTAATCTTTTTATGTAGTCTGTACTGAAGTCTCACATCTTTAACTGTTCTCCACTTTTGTCTCCTGATAAGCTCAGTTTTACAAAAGCTTGGTTATGTGTTCATTACCTTATTGGTGGTGTGTCCCACCACACTGCAACTTTTAGGAGTTGCTCTGTTTTTTCTTGCTGATGGAACTAACAAGGACACATCTTTAAGCAGTATAAAGGATTTATTACCCACTCTGCTGTTGGCTTAAATGTGCTCTGTCTCTATTTCTAATTTTGTAGGTAATTTTGTGGCGGTACAAACTGGATTTTATGTTTCAGTGGGGAAAGTTCTGCTCTTACGACGATATTACTACGATATTCATGGAAAATGGGTTTCAACTATTTAAACTGCCCAAAGGATTTAGGTGTTTCACTGCAACAGACTCAGATTCACATCATAAGAGTATCAGATTTTTGTAAAGTGACTCTTTAGTTCTGATCATAAAATCAAACCAGATATAAGGAAACAAGATGGGCAGCCATTTATGTTGTCAACATATTATAATTTTATGATATTTATTTTTATTCAGTGATCACATATTACGCAGACAAAAACAGTTCATATAAAATCCACAACCTTTTTAACAAATAGTGACTGACAGGCTCAGGCTGAAGCAGTGCTTACATGCCTGGGCCATGTTCTTATCATTAAAGCTGCTCTACTTTCCAAATGGAAGAAGAAAATTACAAAGAACAGAAACAATATTCTCGCCTCTAACCCTCAAATATATTTGTAGAGCGTTCTTTTTCATGAAAAAAACATTTAATCAATGTCTCAGTGCGATCATAATAACCAGCCTCATTAATTACCTGTATTGCTGTGTGGGGTTTTTTTTTTGTTTGTTTTGTTTTTGTTTGTTTGTGTGTAAATAACTGGTGAATTTATTTTTAAATTTTTTATGTTGATCCCAACAGTTTCACACAGTAAGAAAAGTAAGGAAGTATAAGTGAACAATAAATTATATGCAGGTCATTATAATTTAATACATTCCTGTTTTTTTTTTTTTTTTTTTTTTTTTTTTTAAAAGAACTGCTGACGACTGAAAGTTTTCATTCAATATAATCTTTTTTGTTTTGTTTTCAAGTTAATTTGTGATCAATCACAACACCTAGAAATTTTGCTGCATAAACTCTTTAAAGTTTAATGTCACAAATCTTTAATTCAGTGTTTGCTACGATTTATTTTTGTTTGCGAAAATCATAAATTTATTTTCTTTTAATATTAAGGGACAATTTATTAACATCAAACCACATTTTAAGGACTTCCACCTCCCTTTCAATAACATACAAAAGATCCTTTACATTTTCCAAGAAAATAACAAATTTTAATAACTTACTAATATTGCATTATAAAGTGTAAAAAGTGATAGTTTGATAGTCAAAAATATGAATGTCCTGAGGTCAGAAGCAGAGCTGTTCGTGCAGCACACACTTGTTCACCATCTCACCTTTACCCTACTTAGTGTCCATACAGCAGGCAGAGCAGTGAAGCATATCTGTGCAAACACACTTTATTACTTATATAGCTTTAAATTAAACAGAAGTTGTGTTATAGCTTAAAGTGCCCTGATCATAGACTACGACACACTGCACCTTTTTTTTTTTTTTTTTTTTTTTTTTTTTTTTTTTTTTTTTTTTTTTGTGCAAGCATCTCTTACTAAACTCTGACAGAAACATAAGAATGTCTTTTTAAAATTGATGTAGCGTATAGCAACTGAAAAATGGGTGTGCAAAATATTAGGTACACTTCATCTGGTTCAACTGTCCTATAAAAATTCTCTTCAAATGATTTTAAAATATTTGCTAATGCTCTTTAGTCAGAAGTCTTTAAGAAGAACAACATTTGGGTTGTTGTCATGAATGCTTCACTTTCTCATTTCCATCTGCTAACTTAAGTGAATTTCATATATGAATATTAAAAAGGAAAGTCTCACCCCAAATTAAATTCATGTCAATTTCATGTTTCCTCTGGCCTGTCTATAGATTGCGTGAGTTTCAGTTTTGGAGATTTTGCAGAGATGTCTACCTTCTGAATATAATTGAACCAAATTGTACTCGACTTTTTGTCAGTTAAAGGCTGAAAACTGAAAAAAATCTCAGCAGTCTCATATTTATTCAGATGTCATTTTGACAACTCAACAAAACTGTGTTGTGCACAGTTTCGGGTGGGAACTATAGCTGCCGACTGTATCACTGTATAAAAAGTCCCTAAACATCGACCCACGATAAAAGGCTCATGCTAGTGACAGCCTGACATGATGTAAAAATTAATGCTGACACCCCCTCAGCCGAGCTGGCTTCACACTACTTTTGGTTGAGTAAAAAAGAAAATATTGGTTTTTGGGAAGACGAATTGCTGATGAGTAATCCATCCATCCGTCCATAATAATTGGAGAATATGCAAACTCCACACAGAAAGGCCTCAGCTGGCTGGTGAATTCAACCCATGAGCTTTTTTCTGTGAGGCATCGAGGGCCATTTAGTTACAGCTGATATCTGTAGAGCTTTTAACACACACACACACACACACACACACACACACACACACACACACACACACACACACACACACACACACACACAAACACACACACACACAGACAGACAGAAACATTCCAGGTGTATAAATAGCACTGCCGGCTAAAACAAATACATTTGGTTTGCTGGAAAACTTACCTTTCCTGCGAAACCTGTTTTTAATAATTTGCTGAATCAAATCAGTTTGTAGTTGTAGATGTTAACAGCATTGCAGGAGGAGGATAAATAATAGCATCGTACACAACAGGGCAACCATACATGGCTGTAGTCTCGGTTCATATCTGAACTTGGATCATTTTGTATTTGCAGATTTTTATGCTGGATTCCCTTCCTGATGCAACCCCAAAGGGATTTGTGTCTCCTTCTGGGATTACTCAGTAATAGTGGTCTCCACTAAGTTTAAAGAGTGTTTAGTTGACTCATTATGGCTTCTGTCCAGCAGTGTACTAAAACAAACCAGGCCATACTCTGATGCTGTCACGACTTGGAGCTGTGATATTCACTCTTATCAGTGTGCACAGTCAGCTGTGCAGCAGCGCAGATAAGTGAATGGGAATGACAACATCTGTCAGTCAAAGCAAACACACGTGACCAAGGGTCAAGGTGTGCAGCTGTTGTGGGTTAAACGGTCATTTTTAAACCTGATAAAGTTGCATTTTTATCAATGCAAATGCTGTCATGTGGCACAAGGTTCAGCCTGTGTGTAGCATATGTGTAGTAGCGGGTATATTACACATTAGCATCAAATGAAAATAACCGATGAGTGTGATTTAAGGCTACTCTTTCCAACTTTCTCTCCAGTCGTTATCCGGATGCAAAGGTGATCAACTTTGGTACATGGTTCATCTTCAGCTTCCCCATTGCCATCATCATGCTGGTCCTCACCTGGCTGTGGCTGCACTTTCTCTTCCTCGGCTGCAAGTGAGTGCCCACACGAAGCTTTTTGGTGTGTTGTGAAAAATTCTAACCTTCTGTGTTGCTAGTTGTTCTGCTAATGATCACATCCAGGTGTGTGATTACAGAGGTGGATGTCCTACTTGCCCACATCTATATCTTATCATTATGGACTCTTGGTAATCCCACTGTCTGTATGTTGTTGAGGCTTCAGCTTGAAAAGCACAAAACGACCATATGAGCTTACCGTGTGATTGATGTTATTGTTGCTGTGTGTTCAGCTTCAGAGAAACGTGCTCACTGAGTAAGAAACGCAAAACCAGGAGAGAGATGCTGTCAGAGAGGAGGATCCATGAGGAGTATGCAAAGCTGGGACCGATCAGGTGTGTGTCAAACCCAGTCTTACATTATATTAATCTAAATTAAAATTCCAACTCTGCTGGCAACTGTTCAACTTTTATGGGCTTCTATAGGACTAAGTCACCTGTGAGTGAATATACGTTATGCATTTGTATCTTACTCACAAACCCAGACGTGACACTGTGTCCCCATCGTGTTGTCACTCGTGTAATTGCTGCTGACGCGCTTGTGTGGATTGTGTGTATAGCTACCCAGAGGTGGTGACGGGTGTTTTCTTCGTCCTGATGACTCTGCTGTGGTTCACCAGAGAGCCTGGCTTTGTGCCCGGCTGGACATCGCTCTTTGAAAAGTAAGTACTTGCAATGTTGCGACAGAGAACCACAAACGTTAAGAAGTGTTAGTGGTCAGACGCTTTACTGTAGTGCTGGTTCTCAGTAACAAATACGCACCCTGTCACACAGGGAGCATGCAGCATACACGTAGAGGGGTGCTTCTGTGCCCATTTCAAGTTCCATATTTTTATTTTTGGGCTATAATAGTGTAATTTAGCATGATTTGCTTTTCAAATTCATCTTCTACTGAGCCTTGGCACAGCCCATCATTTCATCTGCAGTGTGCAACGTGTTATTTTAGCCACTTCTCCCTCCTTTTTATTCAGTTTTCTCCTCATTGGCTGCATCTCCCAAACAAAAAAATTTAAACTTCTGCGCTCACAGCCAGAGCTGTGTCCTGAAAAGGCCGTATGAAGAATATCTGCTCTCAGTGACATCAGACAGAGCTTACAGAAAGTAGAAAACAACTGTGATACTGAGTATTTAGAGACCGAAAATAAGGAGAAGTATAATAGGTCCCCTTATCTGCGTGTGTGTGTGTGTGTGTGTGTGTGTGTGTGAGATAAGTCTTTGTATCATTTTTATATCTGCATGTTTTCTCTTAGGAAAGGCTACAGGACTGATGCAACAGTGTCTGTTCTTCTGGGCTTCCTCCTCTTCCTCATCCCTGCCAGGCGGCCCTTCTCTTCCTCCTCTTGCTGTAAAAACTCAGGTCAGGAACATGCACTCAAGCATCCGACACTTTTGATATACCTGTTCTACTTTTGGGCTATCTCATCAGGGCACCAGTGGGTGACTTTAAAACATACTGACTAGAAAAAAAAAAAGGGGGGTCAGTGATGTCGTTCAGCTCTGTAAATCAACCTCAGTTACCATTCATATATTAGCACTGTTTATCTTAACAGCACATTGTAGATGTTGTGATCCATTCATTTGGCAAAATAAATGACTGTAAGTGTTAGTTGACTTATTGAGGTGAACAATTACAGGTTTTTTTTTTTTTTTAAATAATGCCTGACTCTGTGACACAGCTGCATGCTCCAGACTGCTCTGGTTTCATTGGGCCCTTGTTTGCATTATCTGCCTCTGCAGGTTGACTCACTGGGTCAGAGAAACTCTGCTTTAAGAGAAATAGCAGGTCAACTTCAGACAGTTTCCACAGTTGTGCAATGATTTGAAAAACCCTGGGAACGCCTGAGATTTGTCAAAATTTACAGTTTCGTGCAGCTTAATGCAAAATATAGTGCTGACTCTAATCAGTACAGTAACCTCTAACACCATAACATAAAGGAAACACAGATTTAATTGAGGTGTGCGCTTCAATATCTGTGATATTTCGGACACACAGAGGGGAAAAAAAAATGATGTGACATCATGACTTTAATGCATTTACTGCTTTAGAACATTTAGCTACCTCTGCTCTTCAGTACGCAGGTCTGTTATTTATTTATTGTTTCCAAGACATTCATGAAACAGCTTGTTAACCAAACTCAACACAATTGTTTAGCTTCTAAAATTTAATTAGTCTTAATCATGGTTTACATGGGTTTGTTTTTGCCTGTAAATGGTACCATGTTTGATATTCTTGATCATAAAGTCATGGTCAAAGGTTCACAAAGTTTGCTGCTTCAGTGCTTTTAAATCTTTTTGTCTATTGTTTCTATGGTATACTGAAGTATAATTTGAAGCATTTAATAAGTTTCAAAGGCTTTCATTGACAATTTCATACTTGCAGTGTGGGTCCTCTGCAATTCGCCCTGGCACTGCTGTCACTCAAGTTCTGAGGCAAATCCTGACTGATAGTGACCCATTCTCAATGCTCAACGCTTGGAGTTTGTCAGAATTTGTGGGTTTTGGTTTTTCAGTTCACCTCTTGAGGATTAACCAAGTTCTCAATGGGTTTGAGGTCTGGGGAAGTTTCTGGCCATGGACCCAAATTTTCAATGTTTCATTCCCAGAGCCTCTTGGTTATCACTTTTGCCTTATGGCACGGTGCTCTGTCACGCTGGAAAAGGCCTTGTTCTTCACCAAACTGCTCCTGGACTGTACCAAAACATTGGAGGATGTTTTGGTATCATTCATTATTTATGGCTGTGTTCTTAGACAAAATTGTGAGTGAGCCCACTCTCTTGGATGAGAGGCAACCCTATGCATGAAAGGTCTCAGGGTGCTTTACTGTTGGCACGACACAGGACTGATGGTAGCTCTCACCTTCTCTTCCAACAATGCTTCTTTAATTTTCTGGAAGACGTTTCACTTCTCATCTGAAAGGCTTCAGTTCTCAAACTAAAAGGTGAAGAGACCCAGGTATTTAAACCCCAGTGGGGGTGTCCCCTGGAGGTGGTTGTGATCCACTATTGTGCATGTGCATAATCACATAATCACATTCATAATCACATGGGGAATGTTGGATTACGTTACCAACTTTCCCTAATCTTCAATGCTGTCCTGAGGTCCCTCCCCAGCAACCTCAGCCTCCATTCACACTTGACAGAATGGGTGAAGTCCCAAATTGGTTTCACCCAAAACCACTGTGATTATGCACATGAACAATAGTGGGTCACAACCACCTCCAGGGGACACCCCCACTGGAGTTTAAATACCTGGATCCCTCCACCTTTGGTTTGAGACTCGAAGCCTTTTGGATCAGTCTGTCCTTGGTGTTTTTTCTGGGAGAGAAGTGGCTTCTTTGCTGCCGTTCTTCACACCAGGCCATCCTCAAACCTCACTGCCTTTGCAGATGCATTCACACCTGCCTGTAGCCATTCCTGAGTGGGTCCTTTTGTGGCAGGGCTGAAAACAGTGAAAATATTTATTTTTTGGACTAAGTACATTTTTATGGCAAAGAGCGACTTTGCAATTACTTGCAATTCATCTGATAACTCTTCATAACATTCTAGAGTACATGCAAATTGCCATCATAAAAACTGAAGCAGCAAACCTTGTGAAAACCAATACTTGGGTCATTCTCAGAACTTTTGGCCACAACTGTACTTGCATACAGTATACACAACTGAAATTTGAGAGATTTTAAATCAAAAAATATAAACATATTTCCCCAGCTCCTGCTCTACTGACTTTTTTTTTTTTTTTTTTTTTTCTGTCCTTTTAAAATTAGATGATGAGTCAGAGTCTGACCCCCTGGCTCCTATGATCACCTGGAAGGACTTCCAGAGACTCATGCCATGGGAGATCGTCATCCTGGTTGGAGGAGGCTATGCACTGGCAGCTGGCTGCAAGGTACTGTGTATTCTTGTATTACTGTACTGCTCTGCTATAGTCATTGCATCTGGGTAAATTGACGGTTATGGTCCATTTTATCATTTAAAATTTCTTGATTACTTTGATGCAGCAAATTGGATTCAAATACATGTACAAGAGACTGTGTATTTATTTCAGATAATAATACAGCAGAGGTGGTGGGCATGCATGAACACCACGCAGAAAGCTGATATAGTGTGTGTGTGTGTGTGTGTGTGTGTGTGTGTGCAGGTGTCAGGGCTGTCAGTGTGGATTGGCAGACAGCTGGAGCCCATGAGTGGTCTTCCTCCCTGGGCGGTCACCCTGCTTGCCTGCCTGCTGGTGTCCGCAGTCACCGAGTTCGCCTCCAACCCAGCAACTCTTACTGTCTTCCTGCCCATCCTGTCAGCGCTGGTATGACACACACTCCTTTTCACACCGCAACATCCGGTCCTCATTAATCATAAAAATATCAAATCATAAAAGCAAGCATAAACAAACTGGGGGATAGTCAATTTAACAAGTCTGTGTTTATGTCTGTTTGAAAGTACTTTTTCATTTTTAAACCGTGCTAATTACTTCTGATGTGGGCCACGTATTTGAATAATCTTTACCAGGTGGTCTAAATACTACTGGTTACATAACTGTTACATAAGTGTGTGCATGCAACAGTGCAAAAAATGTAAAGCTTGAGGCAAGGGCCATTTTTTTGTGAAGCCTGTTTCTTCAGTGGTGCAAAGCCATGTGCTGCACCCTCAGTTTACTATTTTGTTCCTTCAGTTGAAATGTGAGTAATTTATATTATAATCTTATTTTAGAACATAAAACAGACTGTTATTTACGTTATAGTTTCCAAATATAGGCTGCATATATATATCAGACATACCAGTACATACTCTATATTGCCAATAGTATTCACTCACCCATGCATATCATTGAATTCAGGTGTGCCATGTCCACAGGTGTATAAAACCAAATACCTAGGCATGCAGACTGCTGCTACAAACATCTGTGAAAGAATGGGTCGCTCTCAGGAGCTCAGTGAATTCCAGTGTGGTAATGTGATAGGATGCCACCTGTGCAACAAGTCCGGTCGTGAAATGTCCTCACTACTAAATATTCCAGTCAGCTGTTAGTGGTATTATAACAAAGTGGAAGTGAGTGGGAACGACAGCAACTCAGCCACAAAGTGGAAGGCCACGTAAATTTGCACGTCATGACCAGATCTGTCAGTCAGATCTGCTAGGTTCCAATTAGGTATGTAGAGTTAGCTGGCAGGTGTTAGCTTAGCACACAAACTGTGTGCCAGCTCTGCTGTCAGGTAAACCAATCTGATTACTGGCACATATAAACCTGATAATCCACATTTCCATAATCTTTGCTTAGCCAAGCTAACTGATTTCTGTCTGCAGCTTCATATGTAGTGGAAAGAGCAATAGCTAATGTCTAGCTCTTACCAAAAAACCAAATAAATATATTTCTCCAAATCCTGAGTAATTCCTTTTGAAGGATTCACATTTTGTATATTATATATCTTGGTGTTGCCTTCTCTATAACCCGTCCCACCCCCAACCATCTCACCTGACATGTTGAACTCAACTCCTCTCCTCTCCTCTCCTCTTTTTCTTCATCACTCTCTCTTTACCCCCTTTATTCTTCATTGCGCACTTCTCTGTCCAGTCGGAGACTCTGCTCATCAACCCCCTCCACACTTTGATCCCTTCCACCATGTGCGTGTCATTTGGGGTCATGCTTCCAGTGGGGAACCCCCCCAACGCCATCGTCTTCAGTTACGGCCACGTGCAGATCAGGGACATGGTACGACACACACACACACACACACACACACACACACACACACACTGTTCCTTTTGCACCTGCAGAATCAAAAGGAACAGCATGTCAGGTTTGACGCTCCTTGTTTTTTTTTTTTTTTTTTTTATTTCTTAACAAAAGGGAAGCAATAATTCTTACTGCATTTTTCTCCTCCTCTTCTCCAGGTTAAAGCAGGTTTTGGTGTGAATCTGATTGGCGTGGCGGTTGTGATGTTGGCCATCACCACCTGGGGGGTTCCCCTCTTCAATCTGACTGAGTTCCCAGTCTGGGCGGTGGCCAGGAATGGCACTGGGAGCTTATAACCAACAGTGGGCTGGGAGCTGGTGGTACAAAGAGGGGATGAACTCAAAGATAGGAGAGGAAGAGACTGAAGAGACTGTCAAGAGTGCTCAGAATTATACTGATTAAACTGGCCTTAAAGGAGGAACATGGATGTGGTGAGAAGAAGAGGAAGAACCATCACCAGCTGCTTAGATATAAAATTATGTCTCGGCCAAATTGGGGTGTTACGAGGAATGTTAAAGTGGCCATTGGGGGGGTTAACTCTGAACTCCAGCTGAAACCTTTTTCTTCTTTTAAACCTCTTAATGCATTAATGCGGTGATCAAGAACTGATTTTATTTTTTTTAATATAATAGAAAAAAATTACAAGTGAAGGTTTTAGAGTATACCCCCGTTTTTAGACAAATAAGCTACATATGGCCACTGCAACTAGATCGCACACATTTCGGCATTTCTGGAAAATCTCAGTTTCTGTTTTGTCTTTTGTGGACGAGAAAGATGTGGCTGCTGCATTAAAGCAAGATGAATGCATGAAAAGAGAAGTCCACCTTGGCTGCAGGTGTACTGTATACATACAGCTACTGTACTTTTTGTCGGAGACGACGGGCCTTTCTTACACATTTCAAACACATTCCTACCAAAGCTGCTTTTGTGTCCTTAGATGCTGTGAAAATGATTCTTGTTGCTACATTTTATTTCAGCACACTGCAGTGCCTTTACAACGATAATGCCTTAAATTCTAACAGTGTTAATGTCTTACTGTTATCTCAAAGCATGTGGTTGCAGTCGATTAGTCAGTTTTGCTTAGGAAATTTCATAAAATGAGTGACGTGAGCCTGGCAGCCATAATAAGAGCTGGCTAAATGGTAAATGCTAAATAAAGGAACTCCTTTTATTACCTGCATTAGCATATGATGCACTGGAACGTCCATTATGAAAAGGGGACAATGCTTGGAAATGCTCTCTAGGCTTGTTTGACCGGGGCTTAAGATGGCCTTTTTGCGATCCTTTTTTTTTTTTTTTTTTTTTTTTTTTTTAAAGCATAGTAATATCACCTCATAAGACCCATGGTAACAAGACTGAGCAGTGTGGTGTAAGAACAGGATTGTGGTTCTCTTTTACTAAGTCCTTCACATTTTTAATGGAAGCCAAGGACAACTGATTAGACTTAAGAGGTCATTTTTTTTTTTTGACTATTCGACCACAACCAGCCTCATTATTTTCCTCCTTCAATCATGTAACATAACAATGTTACAAAAGGAAGATGCACTGTAATTATGCTAGAGTCGTGCTGCCATCATGTACTTGCTGCTCGGTTTATTCCTGAACTTTCTTTTCCTTGTTGCAGAAGCTTGTAGACAAACTGGCAGTTATTCAGTAAACTCAGCAGGGTGCTGTGAGTTCTGCAAACCTGTCTGTACTCTCCTTGATTTACATTTATGGCAGATGTTCCACTTTTTTGTCATACTGACTACATTTGGAAATGTTTTTTTTTAAGTTTAAATGACGTCAAAAGGATATTTTACCTGCTTAGATCTGAAATTATGGAAGTATGATCTTTAACTGTGACACTGTTAGTCAAACACTAACAAATGATCATTATGAAACACTGATAGCTTGATAGCAACTATACGAAAATCGGTTTTATGAAATTTGTCACTTCTGCATGTCACAACAGGATGATCATGTTTTGTTGTCTCCCTTTTGAGGAGCAAGAATTTTTTTCTTGGCATGTAAAGAAGAAAAAATGAAATGTCACTGTGGGAGGCTGCAGATTCCCTCTGGGTTCTGAGGTATTAAACAAAGCAAACGTTTAAGAACGAGACTGGGCGAGCGCGGGGTTGTAGGGTGCCGTATTTTTTTTTTTTTCCAATCAACTGTCAAATCACAAGGTTTGCACAAAATGTTCATTGTACTGTGCAGAAATGTAAAATATATGCCTTATATTTTTACAGATTTTAAATGTCAGTCACTTTTTTTTTTTTATATCACTGCATTGTCGGTACAGTATGGACATTAGTGCAGGCTGAATCAGAAGCATGTCTGTTTAATTTTCATCACTTCTGCTAAAGGTTTCATGCATCTCAATGGTGTTACAGCAGTGACCTTTGACCCAGGGGCCACCCTCTTCTGTAAATACTTTGACTTGTAATATAAACATAATGTGCCTTTGCCTGTTTCAAATGAGCTGTAACATTCTTAAATTATGTTTTACCAGCCAGCTACAACACAACGTAGGAGTCAGGACGATCCAATGATATTCATGTACAACAATAAAACCACTAAAGCCACCCTGTTGTTTTGATTTATTTGCAAACACCACGAGTCATTCATACTTCTAAAGTTTTGCAAAATGTGGAACTCTTCTGGGAGTAAAGGGTAAGTATCCACACTCAGATCAGCTCTTATTTGCAAATGACAAAGATTATTTTAATCAACACACCACACAGAAGTAGAACAAGATTGTCTGTTCTACTCACAGAAATGGTGAAAAAGATGTTTTCCTTAAACACAACCACAGAAACGTGAATATTGGACAGTGTCAGGATAAGCAACACATAATGGGATGAGTGTGAATTCCCGCAGGACATAACACTAAATTATGTTGTTTTGAGGTGAAATCCAACTGGACTCCTTAACTCTGGCTCCTTAGTATGTTTTTGGAAATGGAAGATGCATAGATTTTCAAACAGGTTCATTGTGCTGTCACTTGGATTTCAAAAAGCAGCTTTTATCTTCAAAAATAAATATTAAAAAGGTGATCTCCAGGTTCTCTGTCCACAAAGCTGCAAGCTTCCACAAAGTCCTGCACCTCAGCACCCAGGTCAGACTGCAGCTCTTGATGATTTCTAGTTGGGCAGTGATTAGGATGCCCCTTGGGGTCCTTGAGCAGGTGTGAATCCCTCTGTCTGCATCTTGTCCTTGTATTTCAGGAAGTCTCTCCTTTTGGTGAAATATTTCACCTGCAGGGGAAAATGGGAAAGATCAACAAGCTAATAAGGAGTGCCAATCCTGTTCACGTTTCCAGAATAAACACTCATTTGTGAACCTACCATCCATAGCATCTATAATACAGGTCATGACGCTAACTTCAACCAAAGACAAAAAAGATGGGATATTTTACCCACTGGGCGGGGCATTTAGCCTCAAACTCGGTCCGGAACCTCTGGCAGGATGCAACACTGTCATCATTATCATCCAAACACTTCCACAGATGGTCCCTGGCGTCCCAGCAGGCCTTCCTTTCTGCCGAGTTTGGAGCCGTCATCACTGCGTGCACAATGGGGAAATGAATGATCATTAAAACTGAAATTTCAACAGCTGCTGATTTCGCACAGGTAAAGGGTTAAAAAAAAAAACGATGCTGTGCCACAGAAACCTATTCTAATGATTCTAACATTGTATGCACAACTGGGTAAACTCTGCCTTCAAACAGTTTCCACTACTTTCTATGAGTGAGCCTCAAAAGTAACTTATATACCTTACCAGTTAAGCTAGGTTTAGTCCAGACTGCTACTTTAAACCCCGTAAGAACCAAACCGAGGGCAGCCTGCCGGTACCTGTATGAACGCAGCTGCCGGTCACTGAAGGAAACGCTGAAACCTCCCACAGCGCTTCACTCTATAAACCCCAAAACACCGCGCAGCGCTGCTACTGTTCTACACACACAACACTTTAGAAAAGTGTTTGGATCCGAGGCAGAGAATACTCTCTCACCTCTGGTTTGGATACTGTCGCACTGAGCTCAGTGAAGGACGCTCGCAGCGGCGCTTCCTTGTCGCTCAGCGATGACGTTTAGACGTACCTACTAGAACGTACCAAGTGATGGCGTCGTTGTTAAGCAGAAGAAGAGCAAGGATGCGCGATTTGAAGGTTTAAAGGTTGCTTTTATATAAAAATAACTGCTGAAGTGAATTAACCTAATATTTAAATTAATTAAATTGTATTTTTAAATATGGTGTCTTATGTAACTCGTAAGGCAAGTTCTGTCAGGTTGGTACAGTCAGAGCCCTGGAGAAGTAAAGAAGTGGGCGTTTCCTCAAGGAAGCCACAGGTGAGAGGGCGTGATTATTGAAAGCTCTCATTTATCGATGACAGTCTCATTCACTGCACATCAACACTGCATTATATCTAACTCTTTATATCTAACTGCATTATATCTAACTCTTTATAAATAACTGCATTATATCTAACTCTTTTTGATATTGTCCCCCTTCCTTCCTTCACTCCCCACCTTTCCTTTCCTTTCCTCCTTGGAACGGCTATCATGGTAAAGTAATCCTGGTGCACCGACTGCCAAGTTATTTCTCATTCCTGTTATGAAGATGTGGAACATCTGTCAGATATTCCAAATCTTTGGAACAGAAGTGGAATATGTTGAGTATCTGACTTTAAAGTGATTTTAAAAAGACCGTTTTAATTACCCAGGGAACTGGGTAATATATATATATATATATATATATATATATATATATATTACCCAGGGAACTGGGTAATATATATATATATATATATATATATATATATATATATATATATATATATATATATATATATATATATATATATATATATATATATATATATATATATAAATATATATATATATATATATATATATATATATATATATATATATATATATATATATATATATATAAATATATATATATATATATATCAGTGGAAGCCTCAACAAACACTAAGTGAATGTAAAGTTTTTGTGTGTGCATGCAGGGGTGTGTGTCTATAGCTAAGTAGAAAATGCGTGTTGTTGATTAACTCTCCCTTTTCTTCCCTCCTTCAGCCACAGTGATGGAGAATAGCCCCACTGGTTGCCATGGTGCCCAGCAGAAATCCATCCCAGTTAGTGTGCTTGTGCGGACTGAAGGGAATGGAAAACACAAGCACCCCAATGCAAGGGTGGGAGGCTCACTCTCTTCTGGGGAAAGTAAGTGTTTATTTGTGTGTGTGTGTGTGTGTGTGTGTGAGTGTGTGTGTGTGTGTGTGTGTGAGACTTGAGCATGTCTCTTCAGAGACTGAACCTCATTCACTATTTATGCCACACACCATTTACTGACCTCACTTCAAGTTTGTTTCCTCCACTGTTAATGAGGGGTTTTCATTTGAGCTCGCTTCGTTACGGAGATTTAAGCAAAAGCATGCAAGCATTTATAGAAGCAGCTCTCCTGGAAGTACGTGGAAAACCAATAGACAAAGAAATAAAAGGCTGTGATCCACGAAAAGTTTTAGAGTGGCTGAAAATTGTCTGTACCAATGTCACCACTACAGTGGGATGAGTAAATTGATTTGAATTTTTGTTGACACACAAGATAAATATTTTATAGAAACACCAAAAACCCAGCTATGATATACTGTTATCTACTAGGATAGCAGCTGAAGCTGTAAGAAAATGTTTTAATATTTGAAAACTGGAGCCTCCTTCATGTGGCAGGAATCCTGTGCATTTGCCATGAGCTGTATTCCACCAGGCGGTCAAAAACCCTTATAGTAAACATGCTTGTCAGCTTATGTAGCTGCTGTGCAAATGTAGTTCAGCTTAAAAAATGCATTAAGTTTTGAAGATGTGCTGTAAATGTCTGAGTGATGAATAATGAGTGTCTCCCTCACGTCTGTAATGTGTCACCTGGGATTTTTGCATCCTCATTTCAGTTAATCGTGGACTTACGGTGACTCGTTTCATCTGGGAGGACAAAAGTATGTCGCAGGATCACAGGCACTTATTAGGAACTAAAGGACTAAGGGATCAAATGCTGGATTCAGAGATAACAGTTTAATAGTTCAATAGAGTTTCTGTGGGTCTCAGAGGCAGCTGAGTGTAGTACAGAGTGGCTCAGGCAGCTCAGGTTGCTAGAAGCAAGGCATACGTGAAGTTTAAGCTAGTCTGACTTGTAATTTGAAAGTTGGAAAATGGAGAGCCATGTTATACTGTATATACACTGCAGGGTCTTGATGACTGGAGAAGTCTTTGAGGCCCACGCTTGCTGCAAGGGAAGAAGGTGGGAAAGAGGGAGGCAGTCGGAATGAAGAGAGGGCAAAGCCACGGGCATGATAGGACTGTTTGATTAGGATCTGCAACAGCACTACAGTAATCACAGGGCAACAAACAGAAAGCATCCAGGATCACATCATCATTTTTATTTGCAGTACACTCACAGACTGGCTTCTTGAGAAAACTTTGTTTTGAAACTGAGTGCAGGCTGCAGAATGGGGTTCAAAACCCCTCAATCCGTGTTAATAACTAAACCTCATTCACAGTGACCGTCAGCACCTAAAAACTGCTGTTTTCTGCAAGACTAAATGAAGTATACCTCAGTCTGCCCCTTATACCCTCTCCCTGCATACTCTCAGTCTATTTACTCATTCTCAGGGAAGGTCTGCCACATTAAGTGCTGCTTCAAACCAAATAGCCTTAAATGGAAGTGGGTTATAAAGCCGAGGCTTACTAACCATAGTCTGTGAAGGAGCAGCACTGCTTTTATGTCTGATATGGATGACTGGGTCTGTATTAAACTAAATGAAATGGCTTTCCTGAAAATTGTGCACTTTTTGAAAAGTGGTTCATAACTGAATTTATTTTATTTTGTTAGAAATTGTGAAAATAAACCAAAGGAAGGCAAAAATGTAGGATGGCAAGTGGGGGGATTTCAGAAATAATAGTGAAATTAAAAGTGAAATGGCACAGGAGCATTTTCCATCAGAAATGATGTTCATGATCTTGATATATCCATCTGAAGTCCCTGTTTCCAAAAGTTGAGGTTGTCCCAGAGCTTGCCCCTGTACTTCTCTCCTGCTCCTTAATTTTCAGAGAAACCCTCAGCAGCCACGAGGCACATGGAGTTATACTCATCAAAAATACATCAGGCTGTTATGAAAGTTTTAAAATGTTTAGAAGGGAAATAAAGCAGAGCATAGAGTTTTGGAAGGTTTTTACTTGAACTAATATTGATCCCCCCCCCCTTTTTTTTTCTGTTAAGTGACCTGGCTGTTTTTGACAGTGCTATTATTTTTTAAGTGTGCACACACTCCACATAGAAGGTTAGATTTGAAACTTAATTCTATGGGCTCAACCAGTTGGGTGATGTAGGCTCTCCCCACTTTCATTTGACACCAATCGCTCTCAAAGTTATTTTCTCATTCTGTTTGAAAGACTTTCATTTTTTTTTAAATGAACTAGTGAGGTGGTGGATCCACAGTGTTATTTCAAAGCTATTAAAAGCTCTAAAGCATTTCCTCTTCCTCCCACTGTAGTGTTGTCAGCAGCAGCAGCAGCAGCAGCTCCATCTAAGCTGGCAGCAGATTCTTTATGGAGAGAACCAGACATGTGAGCAGGGACGGTTAGATCGCAGTAGTGTGATGAATTATCCATTCACAGTTGTCAGGAATAATGTCACTGATAGAAAAAACAGCTACACCAGTGAGAGAAGTACTTTTACTAAGTTTTAAATGAGCGTCTCTTATGTGAGCACCTGTTCCTTTGGGGTGACCATCAGCTTGCTGTCACCTGCCAGTCAGTGTCAGTTCAGGATGTCAGGAGAAGGATGGCAGAGTTTGTCACAAGGCAGCTGGGTTTAAAGTCAGTTCTCAGAGGAATTTTAAAGGGATTATCAGACCTAAGGGCACAATTTGCACCTTGTCTTTAAGCTAAACTACCCCTACTTCAAAGTCTTTCTAATTCCATTTCAGATTTTTAGATTGCTCACACACACCTTGCTGTTTACCAAAGCTGTTCTCATGTCTGTGTTAATGTGGTGCCCTTTGTTCTTTCTGTGCACTGCACGTCTTTGTTTGCTATCAGTACAGCTGCTTTCTGACCATTGTGCAGTTCTCCACAGTCACTGAGTTACACAAAGACAAACAAACAAACAGAAAAGTAAGCATGGTGTTTCTTGCATTGATATTTAGGAATGGATTACTATTTCTCAGTGGCAATGAAATATAGATTTAAAAAAAAAAACAATTTTTAATGTATCAAAAACCTCATATAAAATCATCCCGTCATGTGATAAAGAACATTTTCACAGGACTTTATGCAAAAGAATCGAGGTGCTGCAACAGCCCAAAGTCCAGACCTAACCCAACTGAAATGCTGTGCATAAATAAATACCCACAAACCTCAGTCAGCTGAAGCAATGTTGTAAAGAAGAGTGGGACAAAGTTCCTCTACAATGATGTGAGAGACTGATAAAAATCATACAGGGAATGATTACTTCAAGTTATTGCTGCTAAAGGTGGTCCTAGAAGCTCCTGAGTCATGGGGTGCACTTAGTTTTTAACTACATAGAGTCCTGTGAACACTTTTTTTTCAGTGAGTATATGTATATAATATATAAGCCCTGATGTG